>NW_015650696.1:352840-360366 GCF_001515625.1 Sinocyclocheilus rhinocerous | reverse complement strand
TAGATGTCTGGTTTACTATCCTTGTGGGGACTCTCCATAGGCGTAATGGTTTTTATACTGTACAAACCGTGTATTCTATCGCCCTACACCAACCCGACACCTAAACCTACCCTCACAGAAAACTTTCTGCATTTTTACATTCTCAAAAGAAGAAAAATAAAATAATAATAATTCTGTATGATTTATAAGCTTGTTTCCCCATGGGGACCACAATTCAGGTCCCCACGATGACACGAGTCCCCATGAGTCGGTGTGTATTCAGGTTTAAGTTCCCACCGGGATAGAAAAACACATACACAGAGTCACTCACCCATTCACACAGTCACTAAGCCCTACAGTCAGCACTAGCCCAGTCCACGCATTGTACAAGAGTGAAAAAGGGGCCAGAAGCAACTTTTTGTTTCAATTGTACGCTCAGAGTGAGGGTCACTGGCATGACATCAATGTGACTATTTGTTCTGCTTTTCTTTGGTCCAATTTTGCATTATGTTTTCAAATCAAATGTTCAAATAAATACTATTCTTTGAATATTGTTGGCTCTGTGACAAATTGCTTATGTTTTACATTTTTAAGTCTCTTCAGATAAATAATACTTATTTTGGTCTATGCATTATTTCAGTTATTGCGAGTACAGTTTTACAATGATCAGGATTTAATGTCACATGACCCTATTCAGTGACTGTCAGCAATAACAGAAGAGGATGACAAGATGATAATGCAAATAACAGTCTTTATTTGGAAGCAGTTCATGACAGCTGAGATGCAAGCAGGTGAGTCATTCTGTTTTACAGGTACTGGCTGGTGTGGCTGAAGACAGGCTGTACAAAGGTAAGTATCCAAGGTGAGAAGATGGGTAATTTCTTCAGTATGAAACAACATTGGTAAGCAGTACTTATGCAAGACATAACAATCCTAGAAGCAAGACCAGACAACAAATGAGTGTTTGGCGCTTGCTTATATAGGGAAACTGATGAAGTTGATGGCAAACAGGTGTGAAGATTGAGCTGAGTGTGCGGATGATGGCCAGAGAGGATTATGGGAAATGTAGTGTTTTGTGGTCACAGGCCTGGTTAATGGAGATTGTGACAGTGACTTTATTTTTCAAAAAATATAAGATTAATATAATAAACAATTATTTTTTAAAGTGTTTTAAATGATTTAATGTTAAACTGATGTGATGTTTAACTGTTCGCTTTAAAGCGAAAAAGAAAACATGTTAGTCAGAGTTTTTTTTTTCATGGACCCCTGTTGTGAAGGTACTGTCTCACTGACTCTGTTTCAATCAAACTGCATTGTGCTACAGTCACACATCACATGGTTTCCTCACACGTGGCCTATTTTGTTTTTTTGTTACTTATCAAACAATCTCTCCATAGTTTAGGTATTTCCGGCAGATGTGTGCTCAATAATATCGCTCATGTTGCTAGTCACTTACCCACTAGAGCTCAATATGTTCATATTTTTATGACACTCCAGTTCTGCATATGTATGACGTTCACAGTCTAGAAAGAAGCATGTAACAACATTAGATCACTTCTTTCTTTTGACTGGTTATTTTTCTTTTATGATCCATCTTTTTTCTAAATGTTGTCAATTATATGTCAGACAACACGGACCTCTAGAACAAATGAACACTAGATGGCGATAGTAAGCAAATAAAGACTTTTTTTTGGAAAGATTTCGTTGCATATGTAAGCTTTTATGCGTATATAAAGATAAAAGCTTGACACATACAACCCAACGTCCAATTTTGCATTATGTTTTCAAATCAAATGTTCAAATAAATACTATTCTTTGAATATTGTTGGCTCTGTGACAAATTGCTTATGTTTTACATTTTTAAGTCTCTTCAGATAAATAATACTTATTTTGGTCTATGCATTATTTCAGTTATTGCGAGTACAGTTTTACAATGATCAGGATTTAATGTCACATGACCCTATTCAGTGACTGTCAGCAATAACAGAAGAGGATGACAAGATGATAATGCAAATAACAGTCTTTATTTGGAAGCAGTTCATGACAGCTGAGATGCAAGCAGGTGAGTCATTCTGTTTTACAGGTACTGGCTGGTGTGGCTGAAGACAGGCTGTACAAAGGTAAGTATCCAAGGTGAGAAGATGGGTAATTTCTTCAGTATGAAACAACATTGGTAAGCAGTACTTATGCAAGACATAACAATCCTAGAAGCAAGACCAGACAACAAATGAGTGTTTGGCGCTTGCTTATATAGGGAAACTGATGAAGTTGATGGCAAACAGGTGTGAAGATTGAGCTGAGTGTGCGGATGATGGCCAGAGAGGATTATGGGAAATGTAGTGTTTTGTGGTCACAGGCCTGGTTAATGGAGATTGTGACAGTGACTTTATTTTTCAAAAAATATAAGATTAATATAATAAACAATTATTTTTTAAAGTGTTTTAAATGATTTAATGTTAAACTGATGTGATGTTTAACTGTTCGCTTTAAAGCGAAAAAGAAAACATGTTAGTCAGAGTTTTTTTTTTCATGGACCCCTGTTGTGAAGGTACTGCAGGGAGCCCATTGAGAAGATACACTACTGTTCAAGTTTGGCATCAGTAAGATTTTGTATGGTTTTTGAACGAAGTTTCCTGTATGTAACCAAAAGCTGCATTTATTCAATAAAAAATACAGTAAAAACTGTAATACTGAGAAATATTATTACAATTTAAATGAAATGTTTTCTATTTTAATATATTTTAAAATGTACGTTATTCAAATGTTATTAACGTTATTAGGTTATTAAAAAACATTTCTTATTATTATCAATGTTGTACACAGTTGAGCTACTTTAGATTTTGTTCATGGATAGCCTTTTACTGTACTTTTTCATGATTCTTTGATGAATAGAAAGTTCAAAATAACAGCATTTATTTGAAATAAAATCTTTTGTAACATTATAAATGTCTTTATTTGTCACTTTTGATCAATTTAATGCACCCTTGCTGAATAAAAATATGAATTTCTCTGTTTTTTAACACAATACATTGTAACGTGCTACCAAGAAAGACTAGTTTTTTATAGAAGGGGTCCCTGTCGAGGTTGAAAGCCCACATGTTAGAGGAAAGTATCAGTGTCTGAACTCACCATGAACGAAACAAAACTCCACTTAACGCCATTCATGCCATGCTTGTGCTAAAGCTAAATCAGATTCTCCCTCTATTTCATTACCTCTATATTCCACTTACTTAATTTAAATCCAATTACAATATTCACACACAGTATTTCTGTGTGTGCGTGTTTTTATTTTAGGTTGCAGTCAGAGTTTTTGAAGGTGTCCTTTGAGCAGCAGAGAGGTGCTGACGAACCTGCTTTTACTGAGGTGTTAACTGTGCTAATCCACAGATGGCTCTGATGTTGATCATATCTTTCCATCTCTCTTTCTTCTTGGTTTCTCTACCCTCCTCAAACACATAACCTCTCAGTCATCTCAGTTCTGAGTTTTCTCTCTCTCTTAAATTTGAAGTGAGGTCTGGGTGGAAAACCCATTCGCATGCTTCTGCTGCTGCTGCTGCTGTCTGTGCCTTTGGGCCACAACACCGTCAGTCCACAACATATGTGTTAGATTGAGCAGAGAGTTCTCCTGCCCTGGTCACACTCTTTTGTCTTTACCTCAGCGCTCGCTTTCTCAGTCTCTCTTTCCATCTCTCTCTAGGTCTAGCAGTGGAGTTCAGCTTGAAGAGCTAATGTTTTTTTCTTCTCTGTCCTTTCATTCCACATCTTTGTGAATCAAAACAGCGTCTACTGTTCGTCACAATACAGCCTGAAAATCAAAAACACCACCCTCGGTCTGTCAAACACAGTTTGAGTTCATCACACATGGATCTTCATCACACATTATTGAATGTATAATGTGTGTGAATGTTTATGCATGTATGAGAGACAGAGGTCAAATGGTCAGATGCTTTTGTTAGACTGTCAGAAAATACTCTGTAGAAGTTTCCGTTATGTTTACACATTTCCTTCAAGCCTACAACACACTGTAAAAAATGTTTGTAATTTTAGAAATGCTACAGTAAAAACCTGTTAATTGGTAAACGTTCTTGTAATAAACTGTAATAAATCTAATGGTACATTTAAAATACTGTTAAATTTGCAGTTTTTTGAAGTAATCTTACAATTTCCAGTGAAAAAAATGTAAATTGACATTTCCAAAATTCCCTGTTACACTTCAAATTTAATGTTTTTTCATTTAAATAATGATTCTTCTTAGTTTTTTGATATCAGTTATGTAATTTATGCTACAGCTAATATTGTTAAATTAATGTTTCTTGTGGAAAAGCAACTTGTGATGAATTTTGATTCATCAGCTTTCTCTTTCCCATCTGTTTTTATGGTGGTACATTATAAAGGCAACAAAAACTGATTTTAGTACTTCAATATGTTATTTCACAGATTTATTATTATTATTATTTTTTTTTACAGTATGCAATACAAAATTCAAAATATGTCTAAAACACCTGTGGAGAAAACAACTGCATTGGACCATATTTTTTACAGACTTTTCTTAGAATGTATGTTTTAATCTCTGAATTAAGCATTTACTGTAGCAATAGAATTATTTTACTGTATGAGCATGTATGAGAGACAGAGGTCAAATGGTCAGATGCTTTTGTTAGACTGTCAGAAAATACTCGGTAGAAGTTTCCGTTATGTTTACACATTTCCTTCAAGCCTACAACACACTGTAAAATTTTTGTAATTTTAGAAATGCTACAGTAAAAACCTGTTAATTGGTAAATGTTCTTGTAATAAACTGTAATAAATCTAATGGTACATTTAAAATACTGTTAAATTTGTAGTTTTTTGAAGTAATCTTACAATTTCTAGTGAAAAAAATGTAAATTGACATTTCCAAAATTCCCTGTTACACTTCAAATTTAATGTTTTTTCATTTAAATAATGATTCTTCTTAGTTTTTTGATATCAGTTATGTAATTTATGCTACAGCTAATATTGTTAAATTAATGTTTCTTGTGGAAAAGCAACTTGTGATGAATTTTGATTCATCAGCTTTCTCTTTCCCATCTGTTTTTATGGTGGTACATTATAAAGGCAACAAAAACTGATTTTAGTACTTCAATATGTTATTTCACAGATTTATTATTATTATTATTTTTTTTTACAGTATGCAATACAAAATTCAAAATATGTCTAAAACACCTGTGGAGAAAACAACTGCATTGGACCATATTTTTTACAGACTTTTCTTAGAGTATATGTTTTAATCTCTGAATTAAGCATTTACTGTAGCAATAGAATGATTTTACTGTATGAGACTGATTTGAATTGACCAAACACACTTAATTCAGTCTTCATGTGCTAACTGTGGCGTCTGGGATCTCTTGCCTCTGTCACCTCACTGTCTGAAAATTCATCATAGGATGTGGGACCAAACTCGCTTATAAAACCCCTCCTATTCCTCTTAATTTGTCAATGTCACCCTCTGTCACCCTAATGTCGTTATTTCTCGGAATCTTTCTTTCTATTTCTTTGTAGACTGGAGACGGCTCATAAATCTGGAGTTGAGATTGATTGGTGGATATATAATTGTCTGGTGTTTTTGCATGAGAGGAGACAGAAATGCAGGGGAAAGTGCGCCCTCAACATAGTTTACATTGATGATTCACTCTAACACACTGCTTATACCAACTTATTTTGAAGATAAATGAATTACAGTCATGAAAATCAAGGAGGGAAAAATCCACTAAAAATTATGCTAAAAATGATGGTTTAAAATGTGAGGACCCTGCATGCAGTATAACATTTGGTGAATTTCATTATATCCTACAGACCTAGACTAGTTAAATGTTGAGTGTTGTTGAATGAATAACTAACATGAAGCATGTGAACAAAATGCACTCATAATTACATCACAATGTATATCACAGTAGACAGTAGAGAGCTATAAAATCTAAAGTAGTGCCTGATATCTTGTGCATTATTTGAAGCTGCTTTTATAATTAATGGTCATCTGATTTTACAATTAGCAGCCATAAATTTGTTCAAACTAGGAATTTAGTGAAATTGATTCATTTGTAGTATTTGACATACACAGATGAGTATTATGGTTTATATGTTTAAAAAATGCACATAAAAACAATTTAAGATTATTACTAATTAATTTTATTTAAAAGAATTAATTAATAATTAAGTTAATTTCAGACTCTGTAATACTGTATTCTGCTTTGCCATAAACACAAGGACTACATTCAAGTGTGTTTCATAACCTACAGTCCAGCAACTCTGCTCCATACATTAACTCCTATCCATACATTGATAATTGCATCAGCAACTAATAAAGAATCTGATTAATAGATTAAGTCAGAATTGCTTTTAATTAAATGTGCAATCATGGATTCATTCCCTATCAATATTCCAAATATTCCATATCGCTAGTACTAGTGTAAATTAATTAAATTACCACAATGGGTTGAAGCCATGTATTTCAACTCGCAGCCGTCTTTTTTAATGAATCAAAAATTATAGTAAAAGTTACTGTTTTCGTTGTTTTGTCCCATGTAACTTTGTATTCTAATAAATAAGCTTATTATCATATTAATTCATTATCTCAAGATTATCTTTGCATTAATTACATGAAATAATGCATATCAGTGCACCCGTATTACAATGTGTTACCTATATTTGTTTGAAACTTTGTACAGCACATTTACATTTTTAATTACTGTAAGTCTCAGCTGTTCAGAAAATGTTTCATTGATGAGTACTGATGTTATTTGTGGTGGTTCAGCACTCTGGATAGCTCAGAATATGGGCTTTTTATCTGGATTCAACACTTCCTCACACCATTCACCAATCAATGTAGCTTTTGTAAAAATATTTTTATTACATTTAATGTCATTAACATTTGCTTGAATGGTCCTTATTGCATTTGAATATCATTATTTCAATATAAAGTTTTTCTTGCATAGGACGCTTCTGTTGTACATGATGAGTAAAATGATCAGTCACTTAATTTTTATTAACTTCTATAAATTTAGTAGTTCTGTAAAATGATATCAGAAGCTGCCGTCTGCAGGGTCTCTGTACTTTTTGCATCTGAACTCATACATTTGCTGTTCAGTTGCACTTTTTGAAGTCGTATAAACACTACTCAACATTCTAACAAACTGCATCTAATGTCAATTCATATGAGAACACCATCCAACTGCCCCAAATCTCACCCATAACCTTGAATCAGTTTCATATAAATGTTTCTCCTTATTGCTCATGGCCCAGTTAATTATCATCCATCCAAGAAGCAAGATGATTTCAAGCACCTTGATTACGTAAAACAAGTTGAAATCAAGAATATTTGTTTGATCATATGTGCTCATATTCCCTGCTAAAACTCAAACACACACAAGAAATGGAGAATGGAAAAATTGAGTGCTCTCATTTAGATTCAGCTGCTATGCTGATTAATCTGGAAAGGATCCTTTGGGTCATTTAAACTAGTGTTGGGTTCCAGTATAGTTCCAGTAATAAAAACAACAATGAGGTCA
>NW_015650696.1:297443-352742 GCF_001515625.1 Sinocyclocheilus rhinocerous | reverse complement strand
CTCATGGCCCAGTTAATTATCATCCATCCAAGAAGCAAGATGATTTCAAGCACCTTGATTACGTAAAACAAGTTGAAATCAAGAATATTTGTTTGATCATATGTGCTCATATTCCCTGCTAAAACTCAAACACATACAAGAAATGGAGAATGGAAAAATTGAGTGCTCTCATTTAGATTCAACTGCTATGCTGATTAATCTGGAAAGGATCCTTTGGGTCATTTAAACTAGTGTTGGGTTCCAGTATAGTTACAGTAATAAAAACAAGAATGAGGTCAGACTTACTTCTCTTGCTAGGACTCTCCTCTTCTATCCTGTGAAGGACCCCGGGTCTCAGTGTCCACATTTAATCAACTGTGTGTGTGCTCAGCTACAATTATGCAGTTATGCAAATTACCATATAGTTTGTCCAGCTGGAAATATCAAGTATGCCTTTTTTCCATGGTTTGTGTGTATGTGTCATCATGTCTGCCTTAAAATGGATTTCTTTGATGCACACCGTTGAACAAATGAGGGATAATATACAGTCAAACATTATTAAAAAAAATAAAAAAATAAAAACTCTGACATGGAGATCTTGTATTCCATGAGTTATTGACATGAAATATTGATTGAGTTGATTTTTATACTGCTATTTAGATACATTGAATGAGTGATTGAATGACTGGTCAATAATGTCCACTATGGTTTCAGACAGCACTACAAATGGGTGTCCCCTCAAATAGTGCACTATACAAGGGTATATATAGGGGCGATTTTGCATTTACGACACAAGAAAGTAGCGCCGTTTCAGATAAACACAGAGGAACATATGATACAGCGATTCAGATTTTTACAGATACAGAGATGCCATGGACCAGTAATAAAAACAAGAATGAGGTCAGACTGACTTCTCTTGCTAGGACTCTCCTCTTCTATCCTGTGAAGGACCCCGGGTCTCAGTGTCCACATTTAATCAACTGTGTGTGTGCTCAGCTACAATTATGCAGTTATGCAAATTACCATATAGTTTGTCCAGCTGGAAATATCAAGTATGCCTTTTTTCCATGGTTTGTGTGTATGTGTCATCATGTCTGCCTTAAAATGGATTTCTTTGATGCACACCGTTGAACAAATGAGGGATAATATACAGTCAAACATTATCAAAAAAATAAATAAATAAAAAATAAAAACTCTGACATGGAGATCTTGTATTCCATGAGTTATTGACATGAAATATTGATTGAGTTGATTTTTATACTGCTATTTAGATACATTGAATGAGTGATTGAATGACTGGTCAATAATGTCCACTATGGTTTCAGACAGCACTACAAATGGGTGTCCCCTCAAATAGTGCACTATACAAGGGTATATATAGGGGCGATTTTGCATTTACGACACAAGAAAGTAGCGCCGTTTCAGATAAACACAGAGGAACATATGATACAGCGATTCAGATTTTTACAGATACAGAGATGCCATGGACAACAGCGAATATTAGGAAATATCAGATGGTTGGCATGCCATCATTGATCAGAATCAATGATGATGTGTTTTTTACGTTTTTTTTGTTTCAGTGCTTTACTTTCACATCATGGTAGATGTCTCAATGAAAACTTTCCACATTCTCAGAAGTGGATATGGAAATAATCTATAATGGCGAATAATGCTAAAATAACACTGCTACAGCAAACAGCGAATATCGAAAGAAAAAGTCCACAACAGCATTTTCATGAAAGAATAATATATCTAATAATAAAATTATATCTAATATATATATAGGCTATATACACACACACACACACACACACAGGATATATATGTGTATAGTCGATCATCTCATTCCACCTCAGACTTACCTCAGGTCATCAGTTAATTTTCACTTCTCTATTTGTACATTGTTGCATTAGATGCCTACCCTCCAAAATTAAACACAATAATCTATTAATGCACTTCCACATGATGTCAAGTTTGTGCTTGTTTTGATGTTTGTTGTTCGTTTTTGCTCTGTGTAGATAAAATCAACGCCAAGTCACGAAGGTCAGGGATACTGTGTGACAGTAATTCATCACAGGGTTGTGAGAAAAGCTGTTGATGAGAGTCAGGCTTTCAATGTGTTACAGCTGTACCAAAAAAAGAGAGAGAAAGGCCATTTTTCAGGACCCCAATCAATCCAGAGTCTAAAGAACTCTGTATAAATGCACTGCAGAGCAGAAGCATGTGCATGTTTTCATTGGGTTTTATTTTTAATGATACAGAGCAGATGTTTGCATGTGAGTGTGTTCATTTTAGAGAAGAAGAAAAACTTCACAGAGAGATGTAAAGCTGTCCATCAGAGAGTGACCACTGCAGCTCACTGGGGCGTTGACCGAATTACCGTATGCTGCCAAAGCACATGATAACTAAATTATTTACAACTACACTGCAGTAACAGATTAGCAAAGCATGCTTTTTATTAGGTCTGTGGACTGTGGAATGTTAAATAAGGTAACACGTGTGTTAAAAGTGAGCATCTGTATGGATGTGCAAGTCCAAACCATTGCTCAAACTGACATAAAGCTCATGCCACCCAGAAATATCAATCACCCCATTAGCTTTGATGCTAAAAGACGATTGTCCGTTCAGCTCTACACACCAGACTTGCTCTCCAAGACAGACGTACCGTCTCATGCACTGACGGGTGACAGAGACAAAAGCATATTTGCTTGAATGAAAAGTGGCGCCACATTAGCTTTACACAAGTTTTGTTTTATTAAACAAAGCATGAAATTCTCCAAAAATCAACACTATCATATGACAAATGGAAAACAAAAGCCTTGGCAGGGCTCAAAAGAGCAAACCTGCTGAAAGACACCGGTTTTGCATCTGTGTGAGTGAGTTTTTTTTTTTTTTTTGTAAACATCGCAAGTTACTCCAGAAGATCTTTAGTCAAGTCAAAATTTTAAAATAATTTAAGAAAAATAATCTTGTTTTCCCTTTGAATTAGGTTTATTTTTCCTACACAATTAACAGATATTTTTTTTCTTGTTTTATGCATGAGCTCTCTAAATGTTGATAGCTTTTCTTTTCAGAAAACTCAAAAACTTCTCAAGTAGAAGTTGATTAATCTTGATTTAAGAATTTGTATATATTTTAAAAGATATTGCCCCTTAAATGTATTTACTGTTATATATAGCAAAATACTAACAAAAGTGTCTATAACCACATGTAACTAACTACTTTTCAGAACTTGAACTGAAAAAATATGCTACAACAATAGAATATACTCAGAATATACTAATTTATATAACTGAGTTGAAAAAAATACTAAATATAGTATATGAATAAAATATACTTACATCTTGCTAGTAGAAAAACCGTTGCTGTCATGCTAAAAATGTAGTTAAATTGACATCATCAGTAGTTATTATAATTACTCTCTAACACTGACATAAAAAATGTAGAGTAAAAGCTTGATATCATTCATGATTTCTGAGACTTTTTAAAGAAAACAGGAACTGGGATGACAAAGAAAAATAAGAAAGCAGCAGAAAGAAAGGAGGAGAGGAGGAAGAGAATGCCACATAGATGGGAAATGAAGTTTTTTTACAGACCTCCTGAAGCGTCCTATGAGAGTGAATGATGGCAAATATGCCTTTAGCTTACCAGTGCTGTGCTTAGCCAATGAAGATTCAGCAGTAAACGTGGCAGATATTACTGTAACCAGAGTAGATAACAAATCTCCGCCATGCTTTCATTTGTCCATGTTTGACAGCCTTAAAGGGATCTCATCCTTGCAACAGACAACATATTGTGGCAGAATACACCAGCGGTATCAGAAGATCGGATTATTTAAAAATGAAAGTGAAGTAGCATTATACAGCTGCATCTGTGTGAATGCACAATTCGTGCTTGTGTGTTGCAAACAGGTTACTTCAGACATGTTTCCTGTTAAAGGTTGAAGTCTCCACTACAGAGACTGAAGCTAGCAAGTCCTTAATGAGGAAAATATCAGTTTTCCTGGCTCTTTTGATCTGCCTCTCTTATGTTTCACTTTCAAAGCTTAGCTCATTTGCCAACTTCCCACAACTGCTTTCCCTCGTCCCGTCTCACTCCTACAGCTCTGCTGCAGAAGGGGAGCTGATAGAAACATAAAAACTAAAGCACAAAGACAAGCACATGCATATCGCACTCTTCTACGAAGCACTTTATCCTCTGTTGAGCTGTTTATGGTCAGGGATGTCCAGCTGAGAAGAGTTTTAGGAATGCTTCTTAGGCTGCACTGAGATACATTAGGTCCTCGTGGGCAGGGCCGGATTTACCTCTTATCGTGACATAGGCAAAACAATTTTTTGGGCCCCCCTTCCTTATTAATAGGACTATATAATGTTACCACCCCAGCAAACAAAAATATTTTGTAATCAGTGGAAACCGTTACAGTGTTTTCTGTCGCAATACGCGCTTGCGTTCAGTCAATAAAAATCGAATGTCTTAATTTGTTTGAGAATGGAGAAAGACCATTCCATTAATAGGCTTCAGCATCGTGGCCACATTACCACTTCGGGAGTGCATTATTTCTCGAATAATTTTAACGGCCTGGTGTCACAACCACACCTCAAGATATTGTTCAGATTATTGATTTCAAGATAAACCTTCCGTTGCAAATTACAAAACGTCATTTTAGAGCTAATAACAGAGGCTTGAGCAATTGATATGCAGTTATTAGAGAGAGAGAGAGATTAAGCGCTTGTGAATACGTGCGTCTCTCAGCAGTGTTCAGCAGCAGCGTCTACTAATAGTGAATCTTTAAGTTGAACTGCTTCAAGAACCTCGCTACTGAGAAATGTTATGTAGCTTTTCAGCTGCGAACTGATAAATTCGCGGGGCAGCGCTGATGATAAGTTTCTGTTCGCGTCTCCGCGTGTGTGCGAGTCTGTACTGTGTGTGCGTCTGTGAGAGATCGGGAGAAAGAAAGCATGATTTCCGTACACACACACACGTGTTCACGGTGTGTGTGTGTTCACTGCTGTGTGTGTGCACTTAGGATGGGTTAAATGCAGAGCACTAATTCCTAGTATGGGTAACCATACTTGGCCACATGACACGTCACTTAAAAAACGTGGAAAACATGGAAATAGTTTGTCATTTTTTACCCTATTGTTTGTTATATTTATTTGTTCAATGTCTTCTGGTGTTTTGGTTCTTTTACTGTTGTAGATAGCCCATACAAAAAATATTACATATCTCTTCATTGCATTTGGGCCCCCCTGGACGAGTGAGTATAGGCACGTGCCTAGAATGCCTATGCGTAAATCCGGCCCTGCTCGTGGGTAATGAGGAAGACAGACCTCAGCTTCCCTTTGGCCAAACTCTCAGGTTATGCAATCAGCATGGAAACCTGCACTCTTCCCATAAGAAACATTTACTGTTTCAGAGTAGGATTAAATGGATATTTCACCCAAATATGAAAATTCAGTGATTGTTTGCTCACCCTCATCAACTGCCTTTACCATCATTATTCACAGACGGTAATTATTCACTGAAAATCTTCAACTTTTTTTTTGCAGCTCTCAAATTCAATCAGTGCCTTTTTTCACCATGTTTCAAAGACGTTTTCCTATCTCACATTTATGAACGCATTTCTCATAATTTTTTACTTAATATCTCTCATAATTTTTATCTCGTAAGTGCAGCTTTATTTCTGACAACTGTCTGACCTTATGTTGTTAAAGTTTGCAAGATGTAAAGCAAGATGTCCTGTTTCAAATATATGACATGTATGATTTATTTAAACTGCAAAAGTAAAATAATAATTAAATTAAAATTATTACAACAGATGTGAAGGGAGAAGAGAATTTATACCTGCGTCAGGTTTTTCGATGAAAAACACTTCCGCAAAGGATACACCTGTGTATCCTTGCTCATAACTCCTCTGGAAGCCTCCTCACTCCTCGATCCTCGCCTCCTCGCGGTGCAATTAGAGAATTGACCCCTTGTCCAAATACCCACACTTGTGGTCTTGGCCACTTGAGAGCGTGTGTGCGCGACAGAAAGAAAGTGTGCAAGACTGTCCCAGGTCTTAAAAATGCCAAAACGCAGTGCCCTTAACGCACACTAAATCCTCCGGAGCGGTATTCGAGCCGAGGCTTAGTATATCCCATCATGTATCATGTTGTGGAAATAAATCGAGAGACTTTTTGCCGAGATCGCGAGAGGTCACGGAAACCTTTCCGATGTATGTTAAATATTATTAATAATTAGATATTACGTATAATTTGGTAGTAAAACAAAGAGTTGCACGTCGTTTTATTGGTGCAAATGAGTAGTGGTGATATTTATTTTGTACAATGTTTGCAACTGCTTTTTATCACTTAATTAGAAGTACCACAAAATTAAATGGTGTCATCTAGGGACTACTGAACAGACATTTAGAAGTTGATTTTAAAATAAAGTATTGAAAATAAAAATAAAGCTCTGTAAACACTTTCATTTTTACAAAACTAAGTGTGTCCCATCAGGTAATGAAAAATTCTACACACACTTCACGCTCACTTGAACACTTCGACCAAATAGGCTACAGAAAATACGTCATATAAGTAGTAAAGTGGTCAAGTGCAAAGACCGCAAGTGCGGGTATTTTGACAAGGGGAAAGATGTCCTTCAATATGGCTGAGCTCGATCGGTTTCCGGGTCATAGGATGGAGGACGCAGGAACGAGGAAACGAGGAGGGATTTTGAGAAGCACCCCCACTGTCCTGTTTAGATCCAACCCTAATAAAATACACCTGAACCTAAATTTAATCAAGGTCTTCCGGATCGCTTGAAAAAAAAATCACAGGTAGGTGTGCTGAAACAGTTTGGATCTAAAATTTGCAGGACAGTGGGTCTTCAGGAGCAGGATTGAAGACCTATCTTTATATCATATTTCATTATATCTTTACATTTCTTTCACAGTTAATTTTTTTTTCACACTAAGGGCAGAAATGGGTTTCCATATGTGGTTGAGTAAACAGTGACAGAATTTTCCAGTTGGGGTGAACTATCCCTTTAAGAATAACACAACTCTCTATGATTCCAAAGCTGTATGAATCATATCTTGTCCCACACATGTTCAATGGCAAGAACGATATAGCAGTTCCTGTTTGTATGTGTTGTGAAAATGAGATCACCTACAGATGGTTATGCTTCATGCATATGCTACACACTGACTCTCTTGTGCGAGCGTTACACACCAGATGAACTTCTTGATGAGAGAAAGATGAGGAAATTTCAGCTGCAGCCGCGTCCCAGTGTGTACTGATTTCATATGCGGTCCAGATCTGTGAACTGGAGTCAGTGCCCATGGTGCAGAGGGAGGGCTATTATTCATCGATGTGGTATTTATGAGAGGAAGGAAAAGGTCTTTGATAGCTCTGCTCTGCTCCTCTCTACCACATATAGTTCGGGGCTGGCTCCAGGCATGGGCAGGGGTGGGCTAAGCCCACCCAAATGACTGTCTTGCCCACCCAGTCTTAGATAAAGAAAGATTGCTTTAATTTTTTTGTGCAGTGATTAAAACCAATCTGAAGCGGACTGTATTTTGAGAGGTTTAAGATAGCTGGAGACTATGGAATAAAATCGCTGTCAAAAATAATCGTACGTAATTCAAAGCATTTGTGTGTCATTTTAATTTACTCGTGCCTAATTTAAAAGTATTGTATGTAATTCTGTTTTTTGTCAGAGTTGGATTCCAAAATCTACGGCCACGACAGTTTACAGATACGAGATTTTGTGTGTTTGTTAGAGTACAACTCCAAAATGTACGACTATGACAGTTTACAGACACAACGCTTGTTTTCACAACAGCTCTGTTACACGCACGACATGCGAATTGCGACCACGAAGTTGCGGTGTGCGAAAGGACTGTCAAAAATACGTCATCATTGTCACAGGCATTACTATCCGAGGGAAGATGAATCGATTCCACAAAGTGCGCTTGCGCCCCGCCACCGTTTTAAACCACTGGCGCCAAAATGGCGGATCAGCAGCCAAGCGCTCACTCATCGTCTCAGGTAAGTGATTTTTTTTTCTTTTTCTAATTCGGACATGTTTAAGGGTTAGTTATCACTAATGACAGAGAGGAGTAATATTACAGAGATAGTTTAACTATAGATTAGCTCTTAGTGTACATTTAGGTGTTTAAAGAATTAGAATACAGCTGTTTAGGTATGGAGGACCAAACCTGCAGAAATGAAAAACAAATAAATACACAAATAAATAAATAAATGTGTGTGTAAATAAATAAATACGCAAATAAATAAATAAATAAATGTGTGTATAAATACACGTAATCTTGTTTAAATACATATATAAATAATTAAATGTGTGATGAAAGTAGTCAAATAAATAAAATAAATTGGTGACCAAATGGAAAATGTTTAAGGAAATGCTAAACTCATCCTAACTGTTTTCTTTTAATCACTCATTTATTTCTGAATGTAGTTCCGCATTTATTTTTCCTCTGCACAACATGCTAATGAGAGGGTGTCAACCATGGACTTGCTCGGGTCTTGTGATAGCTGGGGGCGCGGCTTTCCCGCTGACAGGAGATGCATGGTGTAAATCCAGTATAGCCTAGTAAAGTCACTTTTGCCGTTCAACAGAGCAAGATACATAGAAAAACTGAGCCGTATTGTCCGTACAGTATCTGTGACTTTACAAACGACGCAACGGAATGGCCAGAGGTGTCATTTCCCGGCACTCGATATTCGCAAATCTAGGGACCGTCTCTAAAGTTACATACGACATTGGTATACACTTTTCTAACTTCAATAGCATTTGAGGAAAATTACTTTTAGATTTTTGATATTTATTAAAATAAACTGTCAAATCATATATAAATATGTTGTTTATTTCACTACCGAATGGGCTCAAACACAAAATATATATCATAATTTAAAGCTCAATAGCATTTGAGGAAAATGACTTACAGTAACACAACCAACTGTGAAGTGTTCATGTAGGTCTCAGTTATAATGCACACCTTTTAGATTTTTGATATTTATTAAAATAAACTGTCAAATCATATGTAAATATTGCTGTTTTTTTCTTTACGAAAAAACAATAATTTGTTGTAACTGTAATTTCTACAGGAAGTTTTTTTTTTTACAGTGTAGATATGAATTTACAGTTTATTTCAATAAATATCAAAAATCTAAAAGGTGTGCATTATAACTGAGAACTACATGAACACTTCACAGTTGGTTGTGTTACTGTAAGTCATTTTCCTCAAATGCTATTGAAGTTAGAAAAGTGTATACCAATGTCGTATGTAACTTTAGAGACGGTCCCTAGATTTGCGAATATCGAGTGCCGGGAAATGACACCTCTGGCCATTCCATTGCGTCGTTTGTAAAGTCACAGATACTGTACGGACAATACGGCTCAGTTTTTCTATGTATCTTGCTCTGTTGAACGGCAAAAGTGACTTTACTAGGCTATACTGGATTTACACCATGCATCTCCTGTCAGCGGGAAAGCCGCGCCCCCAGCTATCACAAGACCCGAGCAAGTCCATGGTTGACACCCTCTCATTAGCATGTTGTGCAGAGGAAAAATAAATGCGGAACTACATTCAGAAATAAATGAGTGATTAAAAGAAAACAGTTAGGATGAGTTTAGCATTTCCTTAAACATTTTCCATTTGGTCACCAATTTATTTTATTTATTTGACTACTTTCATCACACATTTAATTATTTATATATGTATTTAAACAAGATTACGTGTATTTATACACACATTTATTTATTTATTTATTTGCGTATTTATTTATTTACACACACATTTATTTATTTATTTGTGTATTTATTTGTTTTTAATTTCTGCAGGTTTGGTCCTCCATACCTAAACAGCTGTATTCTAATTCTTTAAACACCTAAATGTACACTAAGAGCTAATCTATAGTTAAACTATCTCTGTAATATTACTCCTCTCTGTCATTAGTGATAACTAACCCTTAAACATGTCCGAATTAGAAAAAGAAAAAAAAAATCACTTACCTGAGACGATGAGTGAGCGCTTGGCTGCTGATCCGCCATTTTGGCGCCAGTGGTTTAAAACGGTGGCGGGGCGCAAGCGCACTTTGTGGAATCGATTCATCTTCCCTCGGATAGTAATGCCTGTGACAATGATGACGTATTTTTGACAGTCCTTTCGCACACCGCACTTCGTGTCGCAATTCGCATGTCGTGCGTGTAACAGAGCTGTTGTGAAAACAAGCGTTGTGTCTGTAAACTGTCATAGTCGTACATTTTGGAGTTGTACTCTAACAAACACACAAAATCTCGTATCTGTAAACTGTCGTGGCCGTAGATTTTGGAATCCAACTCTGACAAAAAACAGAATTACATACAATACTTTTAAATTACGCACGAGTAAATTAAAATGACACACAAATGCTTTGAATTACGTACGATTATTTTTGACAGCGATTTTATTCCATAGAAACAGGCTTCCAAGCTCCCAGTTGCAAAAAAAAAAAGTTACTTATGTTACTATTCTTAACACAATTTTTTTTTGTAAAATGTTGTAAAACTTCTTAAACCTCTTAAAAACCGAGCCAAGAAAAAGATAATTACATTGTGGATACAGTAGGCTACCTAGCGCCGTATTTCAGATATGAACAACATAAAAATTGCGTACTTCGCACAGTATATATACACTATAGGAATCATAAGAATAGTATACAAATTTGCTAATCCGAATACAGAATAGAATAGACGCATCCAAAAACTCACAAATAAGTTACACATCTTATGGTTAAAAATGCATACAATGGAATGGATACAAATACAGTATAATGCTCACCAGCTATATGCGGACTGGTGGGATACTGCTCCAGGAGTATTTTGGGCTCCTCAAATCCATCCACCTGTTGAAGACAGCTTTCTAGCTCTTTGAGCTTCATATCTACATCAGATGATCAATTAATCCTGCTCATATCAGTCCGTGTTTCCATAGTTCATACTAATATTAATCAGATCAGAAACGTCGACTGACTCTCTCTTAACTGAAACGCCGAACGATCACGATGTCACGAGACTTCTAGTGATATAGTGACTTTCCTCAAGTAGAAAATTCACATTGGATCAAATAGGTAAACATGTAGTGCACTTACATGTGTGTTTTCCTCTTCTTCTACTTCTGCAAGCTTATTTTACCAGTTGTGAGTATTAGCGCCATCTGCTAGTTGAGGATTACTATAAAAAAATTTTTTTTTTTTGCGCAAGCGCACTTTGTGGAATCGATTCATCTTCCCTCGGATAGTAATGCCTGTGACAATGATGACGTATTTTTGACAGTCCTTTCGCACACCGCACTTCGTGTCGCAATTCGCATGTCGTGCGTGTAACAGAGCTGTTGTGAAAACAAGCGTTGTGTCTGTAAACTGTCATAGTCGTACATTTTGGAGTTGTACTCTAACAAACACACAAAATCTCGTATCTGTAAACTGTCGTGGCCGTAGATTTTGGAATCCAACTCTGACAAAAAACAGAATTACATACAATACTTTTAAATTACGCACGAGTAAATTAAAATGACACACAAATGCTTTGAATTACGTACGATTATTTTTGACAGCGATTTTATTCCATAGACTGCCCCAACAATCATAAAATAACACCAGAAAATTGCAGCATTTTTCTTTTATTAGGCTAGCTGAATGCAAGGCGCGCTGAATTCACTCGGAGCTTCAGTCTGTTGCAGAAAAGCAGAGGCTGACACGTAGCGAAAACGGGCAGAAATATTTGCGCGCTATCATGGGGAGTTTGCGAGTTACGAGGAGTTTAATACATGAATATGTATCATAGCCTACCACTGAAATTGCCTGAGCAGTTGAATTAATGTAAAAAAAAAAAGCTCATTTAATAACGTGCATTCATTGCATGGAAGGGGCAAGAACATAAGCATCTAAAATGCATGTAGGCTATACAGTTCAGTTGAAAGCTCACCACTTTAACTTGCTGTTAATGCTGGATGTAAGAATGAAAACTGAAAGTAAACAACACTGAAATATGAGCTTGCGCGATGAAAGTTGCGTTCGTTGCTATAGCAACAGTCGCTCGACTGTAAGAAACATAGCGTTCCCCTTCTATACGACCAACAAAATCCAGTGATGCAAACTATTTGACTTTATTTGTCAAATTCCGCTGTTTTGAATTGAAAGTAGGTCTGTAATTTTCGTGATTCATGTAATTCATAATTAGCCTACTTATGACCACAATAGCATTTTTCTGTTTGGCGTTTTCAGTATACGACTAAAGTTTAATTCTTTATATCATATTTCATTATATCTTTACATTTCTTTCACAGTTAATTTTTTTTTCACACTAAGGGCAGAAATGGGTTTCCATATGTGGTTGAGTAAACAGTGACAGAATTTTCCAGTTGGGGTGAACTATCCCTTTAAGAATAACACAACTCTCTATGATTCCAAAGCTGTATGAATCATATCTTGTCCCACACATGTTCAATGGCAAGAACGATATAGCAGTTCCTGTTTGTATGTGTTGTGAAAATGAGATCACCTACAGATGGTTATGCTTCATGCATATGCTACACACTGACTCTCTTGTGCGAGCGTTACACACCAGATGAACTTCTTGATGAGAGAAAGATGAGGAAATTTCAGCTGCAGCCGCGTCCCAGTGTGTACTGATTTCATATGCGGTCCAGATCTGTGAACTGGAGTCAGTGCCCATGGTGCAGAGGGAGGGCTATTATTCATCGATGTGGTATTTATGAGAGGAAGGAAAAGGTCTTTGATAGCTCTGCTCTGCTCCTCTCTACCACATATAGTTCGGGGCTGGCTCCAGGCATGGGCAGGGGTGGGCTAAGCCCACCCAAATGACTGTCTTGCCCACCCAGTCAGAATTAGATAAAGATTGCTTTAATTTTTTTGTGCAGTGATTAAAACCAATCTGAAGCGGACTGTATTTTGAGAGGTTTAAGATAGCTGGAGACTATGGAATAAAATCGCTGTCAAAAATAATCGTACGTAATTCAAAGCATTTGTGTGTCATTTTAATTTACTCGTGCGTAATTTAAAAGTATTAGCTGAATGCAAGGCGCGCTGAATTCACTCGGAGCTTCAGTCTGTTGCAGAAAAGCAGAGGCTGACACGTAGCGAAAACGGGCAGAAATATTTGCGCGCTATCATGGGGAGTTTGCGAGTTACGAGGAGTTTAATACATGAATATGTATCATAGCCTACCACTGAAATTATCTGAGCAGTTGAATTAATGTAAAAAAACCCGCTCATTTAATAACGTGCATTCATTGCATGGAAGGGGCAAGAACATAAGCATCTAAAATGCATGTAGGCTATACAGTTCAGTTGAAAGCTCACCACTTTAACTTGCTGTTAATGCTGGATGTAAGAATGAAAACTGAAAGTAAACAACACTGAAATATGAGCTTGCGCGATGAAAGTTGCGTTCGTTGCTATAGCAACAGTCGCTCGACTGTAAGAAACATAGCGTTCCCCTTCTATACGACCAACAAAATCCAGTGATGCAAACTATTTGACTTTATTTGTCAAATTCCGCTGTTTTGAATTGAAAGTAGGTCTGTAATTTTCGTGATTCATGTAATTCATAATTAGCCTACTTATGACCACAATAGCATTTTTCTGTTTGGCGTTTTCAGTATACGACTAAAGTTTAATGGGTGCATATTTTAAAATAAAAAATATTATTTGCAGTTCAGATTGATTACTTTACAAAAATTCTTATTCTTATTCTTGTTCTTTTACTGATCTTTTTTCTTCTTTTAATTTATTACCCTGAATCCATTTAAATTCTTTATTTATTTAGTTTCTTTGAATAAATACCATTAGGCCTATAGTTGTCTGGTCTTTATATTTTCCTCAAAACAATTGGTCCCCCCAATGTTCTAGACATGATTACGGCCTTGATTGGTATAAATAAAAAAGTTAGTTGAAAAGAATCACCAGTGTAGTAACAATGATCCAGAGAAAGAGAACAAAGAGTGGGTTATTTTCTCTTCTTTTTCTTTTTTACTATTCAATAAAGGAAAAAAAGTTTATTTTGTTGTGAAAGAGCATGATATTACTCCTTTTTCAGTGTATATAATATAGGTAGCAATATTGTATAAATATCTAGACTGTATCCCCCTGCAATATTCCCCGGGGGGAATAACCCCATCCGCCACAAAAAAAAAAAAAGCCCACCCAGGATATCTGCCAGCCCACCCTTCTATAGCTGTCAAGAACCGGGCCTTTATAGTTGTGTTCCTGGAACGCTCCACTCTCCTTCGCTCCCACCCATTAACCCATTATCTGCATATCTCTCTAATGTCCAGCCTATTCCCATTCACTCCATATTATGTTAAATGTGACAGAGATTGGGTAATATGAGGTAAAAGAGGTGTGCATATTTAGGAAAAAGGTAAACTGATTTACTGGTCTGCACACTTGCCAGAGTTGCTGGGAGTCTGGTGCTCAAGCTCAGGACTGCCGGTATTCCTCTGGCATTCCTGTCAAAACAGAAATGGGAAAAGCTCAAGGGTTTGTTATGAAGTCTGCACACTATTTATCTGACACTTTTAGGGCATGCGCGATTCAAACAGAAATAGCCATTGCAGCAGAAAAAGGAGCAGAGATGAGTTTATCTTAAAAATAAAAGTTTTTTATTGGCATTGATGGTTCCATGAAGAACCTTTAACATCCATTTCAAAAAAGGTTCTTTATAGTGAAAAAAGTTTCTTTAGATTTGTAAAAATTGTTTTTAAAAAAATGTAGGTACTTTGGGGAACCAAAAACGGTTCTTCTTTGACATTGCTAAACCCCCCTTTGGAACCTTTCTTTTTAATAGTATGAGGGCAAATTCAAAAATGCCATTTTTGTGTATATGCAGGATTTGGCTGGCATTTACTTATTTATTATCTTAGCTGTCATTTTAAAACATTCACTTGCGTTCATGCAACCAAGAAATGACACAATATTGAGAGACAGAAGGCATTTTGAAATAGATGTGAATTGAAGACAATATTTTACCAGCTAGGAATATAAATTTGGCTGCTTTGTTATTAAAACGAATAATATTCTGATTCAAAATATAGAAACATGGCTTGTGTAGGGTTCTCCAAACATTTACATATGACACAGTAATGACCTGGGTGAGTACGTACAATGAGTGAATACGGCATAGTGGTGCTATACCTTTCTGACAGAATTAATCCTCAGACATATTACAAAATGAAACATGATGGATGAAGACAGAGGTATACAATACAAATAGCCTGTTTTCAGTCAGCTCTGCTTTCCCATGAAGTCCATTCTCACTAGACAGCTTAAGTTTAGAAAGATCAGCAGGCCCTAGGGGTGATAACGTCATCGCTCTCTGTGTCTCATCCTCCATGTCCAGCTGAGCGCTTTATAGCAAACCTCGCAAACCCATCACCCTGGACAGTAAAAGCAAACTGCTGCTTTTATCTGTTTTTACAAAAATGAAAGCAGCGACTGTGGCTCAGCTCCACATCTGTGTGGCAGATTGGGCAGAGCAAAAGGTGCTGTGGAGTAGATGGTCAGCAGTCTGTCCAGCATGTGTGCAGGCTATGTGATCAAATTACATTTATTTTTTTGCAAGACAATAAAAGGCACAATTGAACCCTATCATTTTCCTTTCTATATATATATTTTCGTTACAATATGACTCATGTTAAGCAGAAAGACATGATGCGCAATTTCCTATAAAAAAAGCCCATAACTGCACCAAACCAATTTGTAAAAATAATGGACCTCATCCACTTAATTTCGTACAATTTGAGAATTTGCGTGAAGAAAAAAGCTCTCATGCATTTCCAGCGTACTCACAACAGGTGCTTACGCGCATAACGTTTCTTACCCGTTCTAATGTTGATAAATCCGGATTACTCTAAGGGAACTGAACTCGTGCCTGCAGCTAATGATTTGTTCAAAACACACTCAAAACGTCCAAATAAGGACTTAACCTTACAACTGCTTTTCTCACACCACTCCTGTTCGCACGCGCGCGCTCTCTCGTCTGTGAGCGTGTGCAGCAACATTTTTGGCGCGCTGTGTACCATTCCCAAAACCAGTTGAAACACAATTCATCGTTACTATTACTACTACTACTATTAATAATAATAAACAGTTGTTGTTGTTGTTATTTTTTATTATTATACATAAATTGACTTAATAGTTTATAATAGTTTGTTTCTGAGGACACTTTGAGTCTATGATTTTTACTTAATTGTGGTTTCAGTTGGTTCTAATTTTTTTGTTTTACCATGAATTTACAATAGATTTTAGTACAAATAATGACTCGTGATTTCTGCGTAAAAAAAGACGTTTTTTTTTTGTTTTTGCTCAAATATATCCATATCACTACACATGGCTAATTTGTTGTTTCTGCATATTAAATTGGGACAGGAGAATTAAGAGATTAGGTATTTTAATGCTGTTACAGGTTCAGGATTATGTACAATGTGTATGTATTTTCATGTTGCAGTTATCATATATGGTTGCAACCCCCAAATGTCTTTACACATTTAAGTTTTTTATGTGATTTCACAATAACACATTTCCGAAGCCATCTATCTTATGGCTCTACAAAAGGATGCCAAATAAACAATTCAGCATGTAACTTAAAACAGAAGATAGTAGCATGACACCAACATCTTCTCTACTGTTCCCTGGCTACAGAGGATGGACTCAAAAAGTGATGATGAGAAATCGGAGAGATTGGACTTGGCATCTCACACCCATGGGAGCTCCAGGGGAGGTGGTCCCCGGGCAGTCCCAGTCATTTCAGGGTGAAGGATCGCAGGGGAAAGGAGACCTGGCAGCCGCACTTCCTCTTGGCCTGCAAGAGGCCCTAATTAGCACAGCTCTCCCACTCCATTCTGAACATTCAGTGCTGGAGTCATGTAGATTAAAGTACAGATACCTGAATGAAATTAAAAAACAAAGTTTTGAAGTTTCATACACTCTATCCTAATGTATATTTAAGGAAAGATAGGTCTAATGTTCTAGAGCAGTCACAATGCTCTGCAATCCACGCTGCTCACATCTAATAGGTAAGTTGAGGACAGAGAAAGAAATATAAATACCAGATGAGGGCAAAGAGAAAGAGGGAGGGAGATACAAAGAACAAGAGAGAAGGAATGACGTGAAAGAGGATGATATGACAGTTAGGCAACAAAATACCGAAAGAAAAATGCCCTTTAAGGAAGATGTTTGCTTTGATGACTATGTGCACAGGGTTTGACACACTATCTGAATAGGAGCAGGTGTCCGTATCCTGTCTACTAACATCCATCCTTTCCTTATCTCTCCTCCGCAAGCTCTGTTTTGTGTCAGCATGTCTGCAGGACCTCCGGACCCTCTCTGTGGTTGTCCCATCACCTGGTCCTAATTGGCTCTGATATGTATAGGGATTTACTGGACATGTCTGGGAACACAAGCATGCAATGATAATAAAATACTACCTTAATTACTGTTTAAAAAAAAAAAATTATATCTCAATTTGGAAATATGAATATTACAATAACGTTCAAATGTTTGGGGTCTGTTTTTCCCCCCATTTGAATATATTATAAAATGTAATTTATTCCTGTGATAAAGCTGAATTTTCAGCAGCCATTACTCCAGTCTTAAGTGTCACATGATCCCTCGGAAATCATTCTAATATGCTGATTTAATGCTCAAGAAACATTTCTTCTCTAAAAGGGATTGATTCCAAGTACAAGGTACTGTGTTTCAAGCTTATTTTAGTGCAGAATTTACAAGTTATGTGTTTCAGAGGACATTTGGTTGCCTCTGTCTCTGTTGTATGTGTGACCTCTCATCACTGTTGACTTTATAATGAGTACATTAAGTTTATCTGCACAGAGAGGGCAGGAAATTAGATAAAAACAGAGGTCAAGGGATGGGGAATCTGTTATTTCGAGACACTGTAGGCAGACAAGAATTTCAGGAGGGAATCTAAATGGGAAAAGCAGTCCATGCAGTAGATAAAGAACTGTAAACTCACTCTCAAGGCTGCTGTCAGTCTGCGGGCCAGAACCATTCACCAGTCCTTATTCTCAACACGTGGACTCCCTGCTTCATCAGGACATGACTGGAAGAGCAAAGGAAGACTCTTGCATTTGTCCATTGGGAAAATGGAGCTGGATGACACCAGTTACCATTTTACAGAGCAGGAGGGACCTCATGTTTGTGCCACTAGCAACACATGATTCTTTGTCCAAGACTGTGAGTTTGATTGAGTAGCATCTCTTCCCGTCTCCATTACTCTTCGTCCCCCTCCTCCATCAAACTAGATTTTTCAAATATGATCAATACCTTGGCCAGCTCCCACCCCCTCACTGCGCTCTCATAGCAAAAAGGATCACCTCCAAAAAGTCTGGATTCAATTTTTGAAAAATGGAGAGCTTGTAAAAAAGGGGGGGAAACGCTCTGTCTTGTGAATCCATTATTGCTCAGGTTATACTCCAAATCCTGTTTTAATGTATGTGTTTGTTTAGGATCTACTCTCAATCCACCACTAGATAATCGCATTCACGGACTAAGTTTAGCAGTACAAATAAATATGGTAATGGATCCCCCTCACATATCGGTGTACAAACTCACTCTTTTCCAGATGGCATCGATAAATCACATTATTTACATGCTGAGTATTCAGTTTCCAAGGTAACGCGGGCCACTTTTGCGCGCGCCTCCGCAGTGCGCGGCCTGTTTTCTGCCTTGCGGGTCTTGATTGCTCAGGAATGAAGCTCGTTTTCATTAGGACTCTGATGCACAGATGTAGCGCCCCATAAATGCACCTTCTACGTGCTGTCGTTGCAGTGCCTATGATATCGGATCCCCTCATTCAGCGCACATTAAAGGCTAATCATGTCTATCATTTCTATTAGCGCAGTGCGCTGCCGGCTCATTCACCCGTGCAATGCTGTCTAAATGCGCTTCATTATATGCCCCGTCCCTATCAGTGCTCTTACGGTAAGTTTACTTACTGCAAGATCCTAATCGTTCCTCTGTGTTTACTCTGTATTCAATGACTGATTGGGGGTTCATTGAGACACTCTGCGGTCTCTCCACTAGAGGGTGACCTATGATCACGCAACTGACCCACGACCTCCGAGCTGTGACGAAGGGGAAGAGAGATGCCTGTTTACCCATTTTTTGTAGAGCGGTTAAGAATTTTAAACGCAAAAAGTGGGTCAGTTTGACAGATATGGACTGATTATTAATTTTCATAATGTGCTACTTATCTCTTTATTTTCAAATGCAATTTGCTTAAACAGTGCTCGTGAATCCTAAGACCTCTAGTCAGAAAATCTCGGCTCAGAAAATAAGAGGTTAACATAACTGTCATATATTCGTGTTGTTTTTGTTTTGTATATGTTTTTGTTTTGTATATCTTAACAGCATAGGCTACAACTGCAACCTTTCCTATTCATTTAAAAAATAATTTTATGTAGCATGATTAATAACAATAGTTGTTTTAAAATAATTTGTTTCCGTTTTTGATCTCTTTTTAATTGAAAATTAAATTACCTCCATTTCACGTTTGTGTCAATTGTAAATCTATAGATACACGGTGCTTTTTAAGTACACTGGACAGTGCTACAACCTTCCTCCTCTGGTCATTAAAATGATCACAAAATACATTATGAACCACATAACTTTTTTACTTTAAAATACTTTGGTTCTGTAAATATTTGTATTATTCCTCAGGATGAAGGTAATCGTGTATGACTGACTGGTGCCGTTGCAACTTATGTTCTTTCAACACAAAATGAATTGAAAGTTCCAAGGCATTTTTTTTTCATTTATATTACCTTGCCTTTTATTACTCAGCATGCCTCCTAATATTGGGAAGCATTAGTGTCTCCAAGAAACTGAATTTTTGACACTTTAAAAGTTGTTATTTGCTGCTAAGCCCACAGAAGCTCACAGCTTTGATTTCCTTGTACACTCACACTTATTTAACCTTCATGTACAGAAAAAAGCTTGTAAGTTGAATACACATTCATTAATGTGGAAAAAATATATACATATTCAGATTGGCACGGAAATGTTGGCCTCATATTTTCAGTTAATGGTCCGAGCTATCATAACCAGCTGGTTCTGGGCACAAGCTGACATGATCTTTAAACAAAATTAAAAACCAGCTGTAAAAATGTGCAGGTAATATGAAATAGTTGTTTGGAAACCAAACCAAAAAATCCAACATAGAAAGCCTCTTGACTAGCACACAGCAGGTCTTTCTCAGTTATGAAATGAATAATGTCTCTCTTCTATATTTGTTTTTCAAAAATATTATTATTATTATTTAGTTTACGGAATATGTTACATTTATTTTATGTACACCAAAGAAACTTACGTATGTTATATATTTTATATTATTATTAAATAAGTGGATAAAACAAAGATAAACCAAAATAATTGTACAGCCCAAGTATTTCTTTCAAATATATATTTATCTTCATTACAGTGAAATCTTTATAGAAATGAACACAAATAAAACTACTAGAAAATGTTTAGTGCTGCTATATCTGTCACTGCCCGTCAAATGACTATTTACTTATCCATATGAGATGTTTATGGTTTCTATTAAATTAGTGTTAATCTTCGGACAGCCGTCTTTAGGATATGAAAAAAGATTCCAGCTGTGGCGGCTATGGCTGGCTTTCTCCTTGCTTAATTATTCAGGAAAACAGCTGTAAACCAACAGGCCGTAAACCAGCCAACAGATCCTGCTTTTTCTCAGAGCCACGTATTGTACATTTTAATTATGTTTCTAATTACACGCAAATGCTCAAATAAGTTTTTGCCGTCGCCATTGTGTGTCAGTGAACCAGCTAATTTTCTTGAGAGTCAAGAGTCACAAACCCAAAAATTACTGACGCTTCTATTTTGAAGCTCAGTGATTTTGTGTCGCCTGCAGTCACGGCATTTCCTGTACATTTGGAATTTTGACATGTTAGCAGCAAATTATAATGTGGACACCGTCTTCTCTGAATTTCAGTAGCCAGTCTACACTTGTCACCACAAGGTGGACGGCAGCTACTGTGTATCTGTTTCCTTGATTCTGTTCATACCCTGTAAGTCCTCCTTAAACTGAGACATAGGCTACTGTACCCTTTAACTCTCTCTGTACCTTCATCTTTAAGATACCGTGGTCTCCCCCCTCTTAACAACAGCAGCTTTGTGTTTCCCGTGAATAATGTAAAGAGATTACGCTGAAAAAAGATGCAAACAGAAATTACAGGGTTTGCTGCAGCTAGCGGGAGGAGGTTCCAGGCCTGTGACTTCACTGTAAAGTGATACTCTTTACATTTACATACTCTGAAGAGTAGCTGGCTGCCAGCAGAAGGGCCTAAAAGGGGCACACACACACACACACACACACACATTGATTCATGCTTTATAATGTACTGCGTAGAGCAGTGTGTGAGCAGTGTGTGTGTGTGTGTGTGTGTGTGTGTGTGTGTGTGTGAGTGAGAGAAAGTAGATTCAGAAAAGGGGCACATTTGTAATGATGCACGGTGGTGAAACCAGGCTATCTGGATATAATCAGAGCCCTGCTCCAATGTTACGGTGCCTCCTTTCCCCTATGTTTTTCTCTCCACTTCTTTCTCTTACTCCATAGCGGCAACACATGTAATGACAGCTAGCTCCTTCTCTTTTAAATATACTTTTTCTTTATTTATACCTTTTTTTAGAATAGAATATAATAGAACAGAATCTTTGGTAGCCACACGATTGGGTCAGTGGAATTTGTGCAGCTGTGCAACATATGTGAGAAAGTATGTGAAATGTATGTACAAAAGTAATATGCAATATAATGTGAGAATGCTGTTGTGTTGAATATTCTGTTGTTCAGACTGCAGCGTGATTGTGAGTGTGATATTGCTTTTGAGCTGTTCATGTATTTAGATATGTTATACATTGGTAGCAATGACTGGATTCCTCACAGAAGAACTCTTTCACTGGTCTTTCAGTCATCAGTATGCTAAGCATGAAGTGTAATGGCGCTATTAGCACTGCCTAATGTAATGATGCATGAACCAATAAATGATTTAATCATCAAAGAGCTGCATGCACTGTCAAAATAAATGAAATCCCTCTGTTCTATCCAGAATCTGCCAGTTTGTGCTGCGTGAGTCAGGAAATGCAGGAACCAGTAAAACCAGGTTTTACTTTTTCCTGCATTTAAGAAAGAAAGTGACATAGTTTAATTGTTCCTACTTGTTTCAAATCCAAAAATGAAAAAAATAAAAAATAAATAAATAATGGTTTTGAACAAGAGGGTAATTTTGGATATGCTATATGCTGAAATTTCCATTTAAATAAGCAATTATTGTTTTCCATCAAAAGGAGACCACAATAATAATGTCCATCCTCTTATAACCAGTGTTTTTTTGTGGTCAAATTAGGAAAAATCTTTCCAGTATCAAAATAAATCAAATTTTTCCAGTATCAGCGCTCTGATATACATCATTATGGAGCTGGAAATCATTATTCCAATAATTAACATGCAATCATCAAACCTAAAAAATAATGAAAAAAGTTTGTTAAAAAAATCCTAAATGCAACCTGTCAATTTATTGCATGTGACATCTAATCAAAAGCATGTAATTTTCTTTTCTTTCTTTCTTTTTTTTTTTTTTTTTGCAATCTCCGTCACAGCAGCCACCCAATATCATCTGATGTGCAAAACTTGCTGTAAGTGGATGGTCAAGGTTTGAAAGTCTTTTTCAATACAAATACACATAATCACAAATAATGTCAAATGTACACTGCCATTTTTTTTTAAAGAAATGCATACTTATATTCAGCAAGGATGCATTAACTTGATCAAAAGTAAGAGTTAAAACATGTATAATGTTACAAGATTTCTATTTTAAATAAATGCTGTTCTTTTGAACTTTTCATCAAACATGAAAAAAAAAGTCACGGTTTCCACAACAATTTTAGGCAGCACATCTGTTTTCAACATTAATAGTAATAAGAAATGTTTCTTAAGCACCAAATCAGCATATTAGAATGATTTCCGAAGGATCATGTGACTCTGAAGACTGGAGTAATAACTGCTGAAAATTCAGTTTTGCCATCACAGGAATTAATTAAATTTGTTAATATGTTAAAACAGAGAACAATTTTTTAAATGTTCACAGTTTTATTGCGTTACTGTATTTTTAATCAAATAAATGCAGCCTTGGTGAGCATAAGAGACTTCTTTCAAAAACATTAAAACATCTTACCAACGACAAACTGAATGGTAGTGTTAGATGTTCAGTTATGTGCATGAGTCTATTGGCCAAGATCAAAATGCTAGTGTAGTATATGTAGTTTAGCTTCTCCGAGCTCATGACCTTAACTGTGATCTTTGACCGCACACTCGTGCTCTACTGTATGATAGCGGGAGAGTGAAGACAGCAGATGGGAGTGAGAGAGCAGAGACCCTTTCTCCACCCCCGTCACTCTTTCCCTCCTGTTCTGTCAGCGCTATAACAGAGAAGGAGACAAGGTGCTGAAACACATCCCTCCTGAGGGACGACCCCCTCCCACCTCAGCACCACACAGACACACACGGCTGGCTGCTTCCCTGCCTGTTTCGAAAACAGTCACGCATTTGCCTTTGACAGGCGGGAGGGCCACAGCACATGTTCCCCACAGCTGAGAGGGCCGTCTGGTGGCCTACGCTTAACCTGAAGCCTCGGGTCTCAGTGAATGAAGCTGAAGTGTGGCGTTTTGTAGGAAGAACAGTGAAAGAGATAACTTCATTATAGCCCACCCAAAGTCCGGTCCGGTCTGCTTGGACTACTGTCTTGCTCACTCCTGCAGGCTATTCAGACATGATGGCATAGGTGTAATGGAAACCAGACTCTCCTCTCAGCAGCAAACATTGCTTTACACAAAATACTTTTCACCAGCTCTTTATTTTCCTTTATGGACCAAAGTAGTAGGGGGAAATATTATTAAAATACATGAAAATTTCCAAAAGCGCTCTTTAGAACTCTTCAATTAAATGGACCTGTTATTTTACTAGCCAAGCCATCCATCTACCTATCCATCTTCTCATCAATTCATCAATACATCCATCCATCCATCGACTTGGGTGGCAGGCGCCCCGTGTGCTCAGTGTCAGAGGAGAAAGCCTGTCTGTCAGTGTCAGGATGCTGGTGTGTCAGGGAGCTGTTGATGAAGACTGAGGCCCAGGCCCGGTCCCTGCTTTCCCCAGGCCCGTGCCCTCATAGCCTTGCCCCGTGGTGGGCCATGGCCCCCTTCCCCTATATATTATTACAGGTGGGCTGTTGATTACAGCCACCCTGCCCATTCTCTGCACAGCACATCAGGGGCAGTCAATAGGCCCTGGTTCTATTACTTGAAACTTGGCCAGGCTTTTTAGTAACAGATCTATGAGGGTGGTTGGGCAGAGAAATCTGCGGTGAGGAGATGAACAATTAGTAATTTGGGAGGGCGATGAAAGAGGTCAACATTCACGCAGCAGACAGGCCTTTCAGCATGCAATAAATATGGGGACAAAGACTTTTGACAGTTGATAGCAGAGTTATGCACCTCTTCTGAATTGAATTGAGAATGCTGTTTAAATTCAGACTTAAATTCCTGAATCTGAATTGAAATGAGGTAGCCAACAGAATGCAGAATTGAATTTTAATGTAAGGAAGCAGAACTAAAAAGAATTGAAATTCAAAGATATATAATTTTTCTTTAAGCAGAAAAGACACAACTTTGCATGAAATGTAAGAAAAGGGTTTAAAAGCCTTTTGATGATTTTAAAGTTTATGGGCCTTATGAAATAGAAATTCAACCTGTCTATTTTCTAAATGCATGTTATTGATCTTATTGTGAACAGACGATATGATTTGACGCTATTTCCATTACATCATGACTTTAATAAATTAACTTTTGTGGAGAACACTTCATTTCCCAGAATGTATTGTGTGTCAAATTTCTTTGAATTACAGTTCAGGAAATTTCTCTTCCTTTCATCCAAATTCAACATTGTGTGGGACAATTTCAGTTCAAATTCCAATTTATGATTAAAAAAGCAGACAATTTTTGAGTTCCGTAGTGAGTTTCAAAGTTGAAATCCATAGTGTTATTGTACCATTATTTAAATAAAACTTTTTAAAATAAAACTTAAATAAATTTTGAGCACATTCTGTTTGTTTTTTGGCTTCACTCTATTGAAGTTACATTTATTTGGATTATTCATTGGTTAAAAATATAAATAAACTGATATTCTTTTGCAAAACAAAGGAACCTCAGTAAAGTTGGAGATGTTATTCATGGACCACACACACTCAAACACAGAGATTAGCCACATATTATTTTCCTAAAGTCTATCACAGTGGGGTGCTGCCAGTTGTGTCTCTGCATACCCACCCTGCTTTGCTCTCTTTCTTTCACTGTCTCTCCATCCTTCTCTTTCTGTCACACATACTCAATCCCACACACAAAATGTCAAATAAGTGTTTTTTCCTAATTTTATTTTGCTACAGCACATTAAAAGAAGAAATGAAGTGGGGGCTTTAATGAGATGTTGTAGTAAAACCACCTTTAATAGGCCTATTTTTAGGAATAGAGAGAGAGAAATATCATCATCATGATATCATGAGAAATTCCTCTTCACAGAGGTGCGGAACGTGGCATAAAACTGGGTGGTCAGGAAATAGATGCCAAAGGCTCTAACAGACAACAGAGAGAGCGAGAATCATAGAGCATGATGCGAACACAATAGACACGCTGCTTAATCATGGTCTATGTGTTACAGCAGCACACAGTGCCGCGGGAGACAGTCTTGAATATAGAATATGTGTGTGAATACAACCAGATGCAAAGGTGAGATTAATCAGCCGCAGATGTGGTTGAAGAAGTCTGAAACGCTGCAGAACAGAGAACTGTTTGTACCTTTTTTAAACATCTGTTAGAAAAAGCAGGGGGTCGATAATTACATAAAATGAAATGCTGGAGTTGGACTGTGATACTTTTTCTGTCTTAAAACAGTGAGTTTATGTGCCTACAGTAAGTGAGGTGACATATTTGGGCATAGGAATGTTTTTAATAATAAACTAAATGCTGTCTAAATTGCTCAGGTTATGAGACACAGCCACAATCACTAAACATTCATGCTTTTACAATGTAAAGGAAGGATTAAGTGTAAGGCTGGTTTTAATGGAATACTTAACTCAGAAGTAAAAATGATGTTATCGTTTATTTTTAAATCTCTTCTGTGGTAGAATGACAGCCTCAGGTACCACTTCCTTTGTATTATGAAAAAATCTCTTTGATTTATTTATGTCCTTATCTATTTGAAATTCGTTAAATGATCTTTTATGAGATTTTTTTAATGGTACAAAATATTTCTGCAGAGGTGGCAATTTCATGGGCAGTTAAGCTTGAGCTACTGCTCGGGCTTAATTGAGCTACTGCCCCGATTCTGCGTTTTGGGCGTATGTCCCTTACTGGACACCGTACGTCTGTGTTTATGAATAAGTCAAGATGGCGCTGCCCGTGAGGTGTACCGTGAAATCTGTCTTTCGTTTTATTCACGAGAGTAATTCGCATAGAAGATTATTTAAAGCTGGGAAAGCGACGGAAACGACGGTAAGAAAGTCTTCTCTTTTTGCCATTTTGTTATTTGCCAGTTTGGCAGCTTTACGTATGATCTGTTACATGGTTCACCTTCAGTGGAAACCTTCTGCAATACACTGAAAGTGTCCGACAACTGAAATTTCCAATCTAAACACATTACAGTAGTCTTCACAGTCTTTTCAGATATAGACTAATACAGTGTAAATAACGGCATTGTTTAAAAAGAGCCTTTGCAATTGCTTGTGATATTGTTGTGAGTGCATAGTTGTTCAAGCTTTTTAATGTCAAGAATAATTTGATGTTTGTGGCAGTTTAATTTATTTAGGCAGGATTAGCTGTAACATTTAAAAGAGTGGTGATATGTTGTGAAATATATATGTAATATGAATATTCAGCATTGCCATCACACGAATAAATTGCATTTTAAAATATGTTCAAACAGAAAACAGTTATTTTAAATTGTAATAATATTTCATAATATTTCTGTTTACTGATTTTTTTTTTTATTAAATAAATGCAGCCTTGGTGAGCATGAGACATATTTCAAAAACACATTTTTCCACAGTTTATTTTTTTAAAGGCCTGGAACTTTTTTTCCTTGTTTCCATGAATCTTTCACTTCTTGTGTGGTAACAATAACAAAATTAAGATTATCTCATTCCATTCTCATTCTGTAAAAGATAACAGTATAACTGTTTTAGACATGTTTTGCAATAGAGTTTTATGAGGTCATAAGTTAATGAATTCCATTATTCCAAAGACTTGGATAATGAGGTTTGGTGTCTTCCCTTGTGCTGGATGTTCATCATGAAAATAGTATGACTATTTTCACGTTAAAGCATGAAAATAGTAAAAGAAAAGAATAAAAAAATCTGATGACTTGTCGTCGTCGTCGTCCCCCCCCCGACATTTCTTACAGGACTGTCCTTTCATCTGTGGCATATGAGTTATGGAGAATATGATTAATAAGATTTCCTCACTTTTGCTAAACAATATATTTACCTTGTATGATTAGTTCACAACTATGATTGCCTTATTTTTTTATTACAATACTGTTTAAGTATTTGAATTTTTCTGTGTAGATTTGAATGCTTTGCCAGTAGACAGAAACTTTCTTGGAATATTTAAATTTTTTGGGAAATGGGTAATTGACATAGAATATTTCCAGAACTAGGCCTACTTTTTATTATTAATATAATTTTTTATTAAAAATTAAACCAGTACCACTTTTGTATTTGGATTATCTTGGTCCTCATTGCAAAGCTCACCTGCTCATTCTTGCTCAGTTAGCCTTGTCTCCCTGTTATAAACCACCCTAAAATGACACTATTTATCACAGCCCTTTTTTCTGTATTGAAATTCAGGCTTTTAAAGTGAAGCAGAGTATGTTAAGGAACTGTTAATTAGCAGTGCAGTTCCCTGAGTGTATGTAATGCTAACTGGACCTGAGCACAGTAAATTATAACTAGTGAGCCTTTTACAGAGCATGTGAAGCCCCCACTGCCTTGACTTGATTGACAACCAGGTTTTATTTGATGGCTTCAGCACACTTGCCGTGTAGGAATGTGTGTCCACCGCTGGCAGCCAGTCTCTGTTTTGTTAACTACAGGCAGTGTGTCGTTTGGGACGCTAAAGTGCAGAGTGCTGCGACTGTGGGAGTGAGGTTACAGAAAGACGTCAAAACCATCCCAGCAGTCCTTTATTACCAGCATCAACATTTGAAATGAGGTGTTGGCTTTCATTTGTTTTAATTTTCTCCAAATGTCAGGCACTGCGTGCTAATGTGGACATTCACATTACTGCTAGGTGTGATGTACGTCAAAACATGGAGCATATTTTTGGCAAAGCTAGGGTTATGAAAAGTCATTTAGCTGTAGTGTGAAAAGATGAGCACAGATTTTTCTGTCCAAGTGTAAGTGAGAGGGAAATTTGACCTAATGAAATCCATACCTATAAATAAATATTATTTATAAAATGCGTCAAATAGTGGCAAGTGGATAAAATGAGCACTTGAGATGCTTAGATTTTCTCGCCACCAAAACCAGCAAGTTTCAGCTAACGAATGCAAAATAAATTCAGCATTAACCTTTCACTCTGCCTTGAAAACTCTTGTTCTGTTTCTGGAGCTGTTGAAATACCCCTGTTGTGAAAGTGCTTTACGCAGTTGTTTAGACAATAAAACTCATGTCAGTTTTAAGCTTTTGTTCCGATCACATCCTGAAACTTCCCTGATTATCCTTCCATACGTTGTACAGGATGCAGTGGGCCCTCGCTCCAAACTACGTTATAAAACATGACGCTTCCTATCCGGCCCTTAATCGCCTGTGGTCTTAATGGCTGATATCAGTCATCTCAGCCTTGTGTTGCACAAAAAGGAAACAGCTCTTAATTCTCCTTCAGGTCTAAATGCTCTAACTCTCATGTCAGCTAAAACCATTAAACCTACTCCCAGAGCCGCCTGGAGAGGAAACCATAGGAAAGCAGGCGCACATGAGCTGGGCCTGATTGAATTTATTAATTAGACGATTTGTTTTTACATGTCAGCTAAGCACTTTATTTCACACTCCGCAGTGTAATTCGGTTCATCATTCTGAAGGATGAACGTAATATATGCTGAATAACTCCTCGAGACCCCTGAAGCGCTCTTTTTTTTTTTTTTTTTTTGATAATTTAGTGTATTTTGGCACTAAATTCCGGTTGAGTAATGCTGCACTGTAAAAAAATATTTTTCAGGTTAATGAGATAATTGGAGCATGTTTTACGAAAAAGTATTATTTTTAATCTTTTCTACTTAAAAATTTTGCATTTAAATGTATTGTTACTTGTCGTTTCTTTGTAATTGTTTGTGAAATTTACTAGCCGTTTCTGAGTAAATATTGTTTAAAGGGGGGTTTTGAGACTTTAGTCTTTGCAACTTCAGGGATCTTATCTATGCACAATCAGCTTGTAACACTCCAAAGAGAAAGGAAAACTTGAAATCGCATCATATGACCCCTTTAAAGTAAATCCTATAATTTTTTTTTCAGTGTGGACTTTTGCACCATACCCTGTAGACTTACGGTTACCAAAAATCTGAGGTAGTTAATTGAATTGCACCCACTATCTGGTATCAAGCTTCTGGGTTCTGCTCAAACCAACAGAGGGAGCAAGGAAAAAAACTCTGGCTCACGAGTTCCTGAGTGTTACCATAATTACACATTGATAAATTTATGAGGTGTGTGCAGGTTATTTCTGCTTCGTTGTGACTTTTATGTGTTTAATTTGTCATTAGTAGGCTAGCGCTTCCATTTTTTTCCTGTCGAGGCTCAAAAGGGAAAAAAGGCAGAAGTGGCTTTGTCCTTTATTTGCTTAGTGTAGTTTATAGAGTGTCCAAATATCGCAATATAATCCATGCAAGACATTTATCATTCTCCGTGCCAGGCATTGGGTTTTGGTTTGAGATTTCGGCAGGCTTTTCTGTGTAGCTTGCAAATAATTATATTTCATGTCAGACTAAGCGTAACCTATCTTTTAATATGTAATGCGATCAGCAGAGTGAGGATTGAAGTGAAACAAAAGCAATTGGTCCTAAACGGTTCAGGGTTTGGTCTCCAAGCCGCAGTTCGTAGTGGAGCGGCTGTCCCGTCCTGGTTATTTTTGGAGCACGGTGCGGCCCTTTCTGCTTGGAGCGCTGTTTTTGAAGGGACTCCAGCCCCATTAATCAGGCCGGGGACCCCACGGTGTGAGAGGGCCCCCAGCCCAGGCTCTCCACACTGCGTGTTTCTGTTCCTCTCCCTGCGCTCTCTGCACAGTGTGAAGCGTAGAGGAACCTCATCAATCTCACCTGTCCGAAACGTCAACCGCAGATTTAATCAAACGCTCCGTCTCCTGCTCCCCTGCCACCTCCAGTACGCTGCCTCCCCTCCCCACAAAATACCTCTTCTTTTGCTCTGTCTCCTGCTCATTCTTTCACTGCTTTTTTGGCTTTGTCACTCACGCTTTCTCTAATGTGTTTTCCCCTCAAATCGGGTCTCGTTCCTGTTTTATATTTTCGGTCGTTCGCACTTCGCTTCAAGCTGCGTGTGTTTCAGTACAGCAAAAACACACATTCCCCACCGTCTCGGGCAGGGGAAGGTGCATAAAAATGATTTTCTGCTCGATACTTCACCAAGGCAGGGCTTTGTTGGTAGCCCAGCGGAGAGTGGCAGGATTAAGGCATGTGTTTCTGCTGTTCAGCATGATGTCTGTTTTAATAGGGTGAGTGAGGCAATGCTGATGGACACCCTAACAGTAGGTTCTGTGTGTCTGAAGCTTAGTGGGGGACAAATGGATTGGGGCGGGAGGGTCAGAGGTGCCGTTCAGAACTGGCCTCACACTCCCTCTCTGATATCAGCTCCTGTGGAGAGCTTCTCCACATTTACTGAGCTGCTGATGCTTGCCTGCAGAACTATAAAGGGTGGTGAAAGGCAGTGTTGGAATTGGCATGCAAAGATGGGCGTCTCTGCCAGGATGTTCCAGGAGTTCAGATGTATGTCTGTTTTGTCAAGGTCTCGATGGCTCTTTAGGGTTCTTATCGATTCTTTGTGTATAGTACTGATTTTGAGTTTGAACTAACTTTTAATGAGTTTAAAACTCAAATCAGAGAACTTTATCAAATCTGAATGGCCAGTTGTAATTACATGCTCATTGTGCCAGTCCTTTACCCAATTTTCCATTGGACATCAAGTGTAATTTAGGCACACATGCTGTGCCTAAATACATGTAAATACAAATGTCCCTAAAATGAAACGGTGACATTTTTAATTCATTTTTATTTATTTATTCTTTTGGTTTGTGGGTATCTGTCTAATTTGGCTAGCTTTTACCAAGTGACAGATGAAAAAAAAATTTAGATTTTGATTGGACACACAGCCTTTGAAGTCAACAAAAAATGTGAAAAGTGTTTTAAAAGCTGATCATTTAATTATATGTTTTGTTGCATATTATTATTTGCATTTATCATTGTTTTTTGCTATGCACTATGTGAGTCTATTTGAAAACCACTGGCTTAAAAAGCATAACTTCTCACAACAAATCCTGTCTAAACATGGTATTTTGCCAAATGTAAGATCTGTTTACAATAAAGAGTGTTGTTGTTCTGTCTCAAAGTAGCCTTGGAGCTGAATTTTACATAGTTTCTGTTTTTCCATCACTGTCTTGCAATACTTTCACTATCTTAATGCAAAAGGGTCAATCCATCTGAAATGATCAAGTGTATGTTGCTTGATGTTCTTTAAGTTCTCTTTTTTTTATGTATTGGTATTGCAAAACCACCAGTTTTTATTTTTATTTTACATGCAGAACTTTACCATGGAGTCTATTTGAAAACCACTGGCTTAAAAAGCATAACTTCTCACAACAAATCCTGTCTAAACATGGTATTTTGCCAAATGTAAGATCTGTTTACAATAAAGAGTGTTGTTGTTCTGTCTCAAAGTAGCCTTGGAGCTGAATTTTACATAGTTTCTGTTTTTCCATCACTGTCTTGCAATACTTTCACTATCTTAATGCAAAAGGGTCAATCCATCTGAAATGATCAAGTGGAGGTTGCTTGATGTTCTTTAAGTTCTCTTTTTTTTAGTGTATTGGTATTGCAAAACCACCAGTTTTTATTTTTATTTTACATGCAGAACTTTACCATTTTTGGAAGACTTGAGATGTAATGATCCAAAATCCTTTTGACACTCACTGGCAGTACAGCCTGTAAAACCAGTATTATTCATGTATTTAGTTGTTTCTAGACATACTTACTCAATCTTACACCAACTGGAACACACACAGATAGACTTACAATTAAATACTCCTACAAAGTGAGTGTACACTCTACATGAGTGTAAGAACAGGGATCGTAGGTGTACTGTGTAACCCTATCAGCTTGTGCACACACGCATATGGTTTAATGTCTACTCCATATGGTAGAGCTGTAGGATTTTTTTGCTACTTTGCTGCACTGTGATACAACAGTGTTGCGTTTGTCAGTGTAAAAAATGAGGCGAGAAGTTGTTGCTCCTGCCAGGTGTCATCAAGAAGTGGTTTGTGCTGGTGGGACAGCCGAGGAGAGAGAGCAAGTCCCAGTGAATCTAAATTGAGTAAAAACAAAAATTGAGTAATTACTGCAGGTGAGTGTGGAAGAGTGTTGTATGTCATTTTTTTTTTTTCATTTGTAAAATAAAAGATTTTATTTCATTTACATGGATGCTGTCTAACATCTGTGTGTGACATAAGCATTGCTTACTCTAGACACACTTGCTTTTACAATTTAGGGCCTCAATGCTTGTAGATTTTAGATTATTTTATGAAATCAAATGTACACTAAATGAAAGCATCTACCTTTTCATTTGACTTTAGACTAAATAAGAAAATAAAAAAAGGTGCTTGTATATTTTTTATTACTTATGACATCAGCACAGCCAAATAAATCCTCATGTATATAGACCGAACATATAAATTAAACATATGATTTAAATAAAGATTTTGGAATTACTGTATTATTTAGCTGATTATAAAATGTACCTATCAATATTAAAATCACAGCTACACCTTGATAAATAATAAAGAATGACACTGAAATGGGCATTTCTAAGGTTACTATGTAATGTACCTCTTAAATAAAATTCCCCCATCATCACGCCAGCCGCCAAAAAAATTGATTAAAAAATCTGATTTTTCAGACATTCCTTCTTGTCAGTAGATGGGAGGTGCGATAAGTTGGTTATTCCTTCGGTAGTTGGGCCTAGTGTTGTTTCAGCTTATGTGTGATTGTCTCAAATGACACCATTACGATGTCTGGATGGTTAATGATCGGCCGGAGGGGAAGAGGGGAACAACGCAAGGTGAGAACACACATGAACCAGGCTCCGTTCTGCCCCGAAACACTTCTGACACCTCAGAGAGGCCCTGTGTATTTGGGCCACTGCACTGCAATTGCTCACCCAGTAATGGCATAAATAGCCTGCTCCTTTCCTATAACTAGCTAATGACTTTGGATCAGTGATTCTGTTCCCTTGGCTATAGGCTTCCCTGAAGCCAGACTGATTTCAGATCAGCCATAGTTCTCAGATTGTAAATGGGCCCCAAATTAAGTTACTTCATACATACCCATGCAGGTGTTCATGGCTCTTTTCATGTAAGTGTGTTTCCCCCGTTTTTAATGTTTTTATGCTGCAAAGTTAACCTTTTCTTGAAGTACAAAGATTATATGGCAATTTTAGTATGTTGTTTGAAAGTTGACGTATGGAAGTGGACGTTTGGAAGTTTTGCATCTGAAGTCTCGGCCTGCTAGTAACACAGTATTTGTCCAGTGGTCAGTGGGCAAGAATCTCTCTCTTTTTTTTATAAAGACTAAGGAGAAGTGGGCTTCCTTCTCAGTCCAAACGTTTAAAAATGAGCCCTTTGTTTTATTCTTTCCTATTTTTAATATACTTTGTGGGTTTACAGCATTGCACTGCTTTCTTCTGTTGCTGTTTTGGGTAGGACCACTACTGTGATTGTTATTCTATGACTGTATCACTCTTAAAAGCTGCTATTGGCTGGCTGTGAACTGTGGAGTGTTTTCATTGGCTGTGGAGCAGTTCCGCTCTAGCACTCTCTCACCCTGTAGGGTGCTCTGTTAGTGTGAAATGTGCCTTGGATTTATCGCTTTGATAACATTCATAAAACTGCATAGGGCGTCTCCTTTCTGACTGTACACACACACACCACCAACTTTCTTTGCCTTCACTCTAATGTCCTCTTTTGTTTCTCCTATTTCTGTTTGTCTTTGTGCCCAACAGATTTTGTCTTGAAACTCTCTCTTTTACTTACAGAGCCTCCTTAAAGGACAGGTTTTCTCGGGAATCCAGCCCACAGGTGTTCCTCACTTGGGGAACTATCTGGGAGCTCTAGAGAGCTGGGTGGCCCTGCAGAACGAGTACAGTGCAGTCATGTACAGCATCGTAGACCTTCATTCCATCACCCAGCCTCAGGGCCCTCATATGCTCCGAGACAACATCCTGGACATGGCCGCCAGTCTGTTGGCCTGTGGCATAGACCCAACTCGCTCCATCCTTTTCCAGCAGTCTCAAGTGAGTCCTGCTTTGAAGACATCAAATAATGTAACAACATGTACGTTGTAACACGTTTACCCTACCGTGAGTATTTGGTCAGCAATATTTTATTTAATAGTGAGGGGAAAAAATGCTTTTGTCTTCCACATAAGAAAGAGAGTAATGCAGGTTTGGGATGGCATGAGGGTGAGTAAATGATGACAGAATTTTCATTTTGGGTTGAACTATCCGTTTAAACCATAGCTGCTACTAGTATTATATTTTTTAAAGTGTGCACATCTTTGTTTAGCCTTGCTGCTTAAACAATGTAAAAAAAAAAAATGTCAAAGGCACCTTTCAAATAACTCAAATAACAGAAGTCTCATTCTAAATAGGCGTCCAGTCGTTTTATTGGGCAGAACTGCTGGCAGTAAGCTAAAACATATTTTCCATTGCTAAATGTTTATTTAATGGAGGCTAGCTTTAAATGCTTATTTTACCAAACCGATTCCTATCTCTACAAATTCTCAGGATAGGGGAAAACACACAGATTAGCTTTCACAGTTCACTTCAAAGCGACCACATAAAGCAGAAAGAGGAGGGTAATAATAGATTTTACTGTACGCAGCAACTCGCTAGCTGTCCAGCACATTTTCTCTCAAATTGAGCAACTTTTGAAGGGTAACTATAATAAGTGTGGACATGTTCTTCCTCTCAGCCACCTGATATGCTTTTAACTGTGTGTGTTTGTGTAGCAGAGTGTAAGTGTGTCGGGTTTTTGTATTTTCTCACTGGAACTTTGCAGCGAGCATGTGAAAACGTACACGCTCTCACACACACACACACACCCCTGATTTTATTCCATTTTAACTTCATGCCACATATCTTGGCAGGACTGAAGACCTCCCATGGAACATACGAGCTCAAGACTGTTCCACATGTGAAAATAATACCCTGGCCCAAGGAAAACACTTGACTTCATTGAAAAATGGTGACAAGCTAAAATCAATCGGATCTTAAGTATAGGACTTTGTTTTATAGCTGTATGTGTGTTTGGGGTGTATTGCACTAGAAACCTTTTTTCCAGAATAACATCCACACAACAGATAAATTTATGTGTAAGTTTCTTGCAGACTCGCATAATTGAACTCAGTGCATAAACATGAACCAGGCTCCGTTCTGCCCCGAAACACTTCTGACACCTCAGAGAGGCCCTGTGTATTTGGGCCACTGCACTGCAATTGCTCACCCAGTAATGGCATAAATAGCCTGCTCCTTTCCTATAACTAGCTAATGACTTTGGATCAGTGATTCTATTCCCCTGGCTATAGGCTTCCCTGAAGCCAGACTGATTTCAGATCAGCCATAGATCTCAGATTGTATTTGGGCCCCAAAGTAAGTCACCTCATACATAGCCATGCAGGTGTTCACGACTCTTTTCATGTGTGTTTTCCCCATTTTGAATGTTTTTATGTTGCAAAGTGAACCTTTTTATGAAGTACAAAGATTATTTGGCAGTTGTAGTAAGTTGTTTGGAAGTTGACGTGATGGAAATGGAAATGGAAATTTGGAAGTTTTGCATCTGAAGTCTCGGCCTGCTAGTAACACAGTATTTGTCCAGTGGTCAGTGGGCAAGAATCTCTCTCTTTTTTTTATAAAGACTAAGGAGAAGTGGGCTTCCTTCTCAGTCCAAACGTTTAAAAATGAGCCCTTTGTTTTATTCTTTCCTATTTTTAATATACTTTGTGGGTTTACAGCATTGCACTGCTTTCTTCTGTTGCTGTTTTGGGTAGGACCACTACTGTGATTGTTATTCTATGACTGTATCACTCTTAAAAGCTGCTATTGGCTGGCTGTGAACTGTGGAGTGTTTTCATTGGCTGTGGAGCAGTTCCGCTCTAGCACTCTCTCACCCTGTAGGGTGCTCTGTTAGTGTGAAATGTGCCTTGGATTTATCGCTTTGATAACATTCATAAAACTGCATAGGGCGTCTCCTTTCTGACTGTACACACACACACCACCAACTTTCTTTGCCTTCACTCTAATGTCCTCTTTTGTTTCTCCTATTTCTGTTTGTCTTTGTGCCCAACAGATTTTGTCTTGAAACTCTCTCTTTTACTTACAGAGCCTCCTTAAAGGACAGGTTTTCTCGGGAATCCAGCCCACAGGTGTTCCTCACTTGGGGAACTATCTGGGAGCTCTAGAGAGCTGGGTGGCCCTGCAGAACGAGTACAGTGCAGTCATGTACAGCATCGTAGACCTTCATTCCATCACCCAGCCTCAGGGCCCTCATATGCTCCGAGACAACATCCTGGACATGGCCGCCAGTCTGTTGGCCTGTGGCATAGACCCAACTCGCTCCATCCTTTTCCAGCAGTCTCAAGTGAGTCCTGCTTTGAAGACATCAAATAATGTAACAACATGTACGTTGTAACACGTTTACCCTACCGTGAGTATTTGGTCAGCAATATTTTATTTAATAGTGAGGGGAAAAAATGCTTTTGTCTTCCACATAAGAAAGAGAGTAATGCAGGTTTGGGATGGCATGAGGGTGAGTAAATGATGACAGAATTTTCATTTTGGGTTGAACTATCCGTTTAAACCATAGCTGCTACTAGTATTATATTTTTTAAAGTGTGCACATCTTTGTTTAGCCTTGCTGCTTAAACAATGTAAAAAAAAAAAAAAAATGTCAAAGGCACCTTTCAAATAACTCAAATAACAGAAGTCTCATTCTAAATAGGCGTCCAGTCGTTTTATTGGGCAGAACTGCTGGCAGTAAGCTAAAACATATTTTCCATTGCTAAATGTTTATTTAATGGAGGCTAGCTTTAAATGCTTATTTTACCAAACCGATTCCTATCTCTACAAATTCTCAGGATAGGGGAAAACACACAGATTAGCTTTCACAGTTCACTTCAAAGCGACCACATAAAGCAGAAAGAGGAGGGTAATAATAGATTTTACTGTACGCAGCAACTCGCTAGCTGTCCAGCACATTTTCTCTCAAATTGAGCAACTTTTGAAGGGTAACTATAATAAGTGTGGACATGTTCTTCCTCTCAGCCACCTGATATGCTTTTAACTGTGTGTGTTTGTGTAGCAGAGTGTAAGTGTGTCGGGTTTTTGTATTTTCTCACTGGAACTTTGCAGCGAGCATGTGAAAACGTACACGCTTTCACACACACACACACACCCCTGATTTTATTCCATTTTAACTTCATGCCACATATCTTGGCAGGACTGAAGACCTCCCATGGAACATACGAGCTCAAGACTGTTCCACATGTGAAAATAATACCCTGGCCCAAGGAAAACACTTGACTTCATTGAAAAATGGTGACAAGCTAAAATCAATCGGATCTTAAGTATAGGACTTTGTTTTATAGCTGTATGTGTGTTTGGGGTGTATTGCACTAGAAACCTTTTTTCCAGAATAACATCCACACAACAGATAAATTTATGTGTAAGTTTCTTGCAGACTCGCATAATTGAACTCAGTGCATAAATCTAAACAAATATGAGCCTTTTTCACACTTTCACGTTTCTTTTAAATTTCTTTTCACGAATGTGTCTAAGGAATAATCAGTCTATATTTAATGCTCTATTGTTTCACTTACTATTTCTGTCTCACAAATCTGACATGAAGTCATCTAAGATATCCACCACCACTATATCCGATTTTCTGCTGTGATCCCTCAGTCATCTTCATATCTGCCGTCTTATCCTCTTAACCTTAGATTAGCTAGCTGTAATAAATATCTCTTTCAGCACTGTGCCATAAAATCACATTTTATGTTCGTTCCTTTCTGGGTGTACATCAGATGCCTCAGAATCCTTTTGTGTGCATGAGAGATGGCGGCCGTGTCGCCAACACCCATAAAGTTTAATTCTCTGAAGCAGAACGATTTTGAGGAGTGTGTGTGTGTGTGCAAATCTGGAGCTCTCTTGGGAACTGTGCAGATTTCACAATGCCAATCAAACGAGCTCTTTCACATGATTTTGTAACGAGAAGGACTAGTTGGAGTACTTGTGATAAAGTATGGATGTAGAAAGACCTTCATACTGTGCCACTGTGCACCTGTTGGGAGGTGAAGAATATCTTGTTCTCTTCACTGCCACACAGGGACGCTACGAAGATGCCTAGTTCATGTTTAAAGTGCTGTCAATCTGCATATCAAGAATAATTAATTAATTTGATAGCATGAGGGTAATACTATTTTAATAGTGTTTACTATTTTAAAAGTTCTTAGAAATGTACTCTTTGACTTTCATGTTGATCATTAAAAAAAGTTTAAATTTGATGACTCTAAAAATATAGTGGAGCTATAATGGAAAAAGTAATAACATTGATATACCTCTTTTATTTATTACTTGTTTTTGCAAATATCATGAATATAATTATGATAAATATTCATAAGTATATGAATATTTAACAGAAATATACTTATGACAAATATCAGTTTTGGGGGAGTTACACCAAATTTTACAACCTAAATTTATTTAAAATTAATCTGAAGAGATGTATTAACCTTCTCACACATTTGTGAAGGTATCCAGGGGTTTGCTTATGTTTCTGTATATTTGTTGCACCACATGAATTTCATTTATCGGACAAAGGATTTTCAAATTATTAGTTATTTTTCCTAAAAAAGTAATTCTTGTAATTTCTTCATTATGATATCAGGACAGTTGTATTTGTTAAAGAATATGCTATCAAAATGATTTTTCAATTTGCTTTTGTTTGTTTTCTGAAAATGTAATCATATAATTAATCTGCAGGTCTCAGAACATGCTGAGCTCTCATGGATCCTAGGCTGCCTTACCAGCATGCCTCGTTTACGGCACCTGCCTCAATGGAAGGTAATTACAGCACATTTGTTTTTGCTGAGTTTTTATCTGCTCGTGAGAGTATGATAAGTAAAAAGGCACATGATATATTAGAGCCCTCTAGATTCTAGTCTAGAAGATGGTAACATGCCAGTCTAAATGCTCAGGCCTCCCTCCTCTGTCCACAGGCTTCTCCTGTGCCGGTCATGAGGGTGGGCGGACCTGGCAGAGAGAGACAGGGCTTGATAATGACTGCGATTCACCCAGAGAGGACAACCCTTTTATATCGCTGCTGACGGAGAGCTCGGCCAGAAGCCTCCCACCGCTGCAGGGAAAACACCTAGCTGTTTACTCAACAGCTGAGTGCATGTGAAACGTGGCAGAAAGTGGCCTTTGGATGCTGTCTGTGTGCGTTAATGTGGCAAAACTCCTTCATTCAGCCCGATGTGGGGAACTGAGAAAGGGCTTGATGTTAGACCACATTGAAATAAGAAAACAAATAGACAGCTGCAGCCAAATGTAATGAAAGGTGCTTCAGATTTATTTCAAACGTTCCTCTCCGTCCAGTGATAAATCCTCTGTTTCTTTCCCTTACAGATGAAGAGCAAGCAGAAGAATGAAGGCAGTGTGGGGCTTTATACGTATCCAGTGTTACAAGCAGCAGACATTCTGCTCTACAAGTACATCCGGCTGTGCTCTTCATGTGTTTTATTCTTAGCGCGGTTATATTCCCAGCTGTGTTTGAGAGAGAGTGATGTTATTGTTGTGCAGATCCACACATGTGCCAGTAGGTGAGGACCAGATCCAGCATTTGGAGCTCGCCCAGGACTTGGCCCGCATCTTTAACAACCAGTATGGAGAGTTCTTCCCAGAGCCTTGTGCCCTGCTCAGTATGTTTGGGAGTTTTCATTTTTACCTCATGCCATTAATTTCCCGTTTTAATCAGCCTGTTTTTCTCATAAAGATTCACCTGAGCACAAACCCTGAAAAGTGGAAAAGTAAGGCAAATTACTCTGTGTCATTCAGCGAACACACAAATGAGTCAGTGCTCTCAAGTGTCTTCTCCAGCTCCCTGCTTTCCTCACTGTATGTTTCACACGTGCACAACAGCATACCCTTGCAGTCGTGTGCACACATGGTTGGCATGTTGAATCGTCAGTTTGAGCTAGTCTTTCATTCACTATAATAATCGCCATCATAAAAGCACAATATGAAACCAGTCATGTGTGCGATGGCGCTTTGATTAAAGGAGTGTTCTCTACCTCCTCTATCTGAGTGATGGGGTGATAATGGATTTGGGGGGTTTTCCTATAGTGACTTCACAAAGGACCGGTTCACATCGCTCTTATTACATGTGAAGGAAGACTGTGCCTGCATCCTAGAGCCAAAGCTAAAGAAGCCAAACAATATCTGTTGCCCTGAAACTAAATCAAAGATCCGACCAGTAGAGCCCATCTGTGTTGTGATTTCACAAAGAAATAATATTTACACAACTTTTCTGAGATTCTTAATTTCAATCTGATGAGTGTTTGACCAGTGGTCACTATGTGTAATGCTAATTTACTGAAATGTATCTTATATAAAGTGGAAAATTGCATCCTATGATTACTTTTGTATTGAAATGGTTAGGCGGAATTGTAAAGGAAGCTATTCAAAGAAATCTATATTAAATTGCATGCTTCCTGCACTGCTTTTTGGCAGTGGTGGAAATGAGCCGGTTAATTTGGTGACTAGTTAAAAAAAGACAAATTCTTTACTGAATCTATCAGAGTGGTTACTGAATCAACATTTGACTCATATTTTGTATCAGTAACTTACACGTATTAAGTGATATGATATATTATATTGTATAGTTTTTGTAGGATGTGTCTTATGCTCACCAAGGCTGCATTTATTTGTTCAAAGATACAGTAAAAACAGTGAAATTTTACTATTTAAAATAACTGTTTTCTATTTGAATATATTTAAAAATGTAATTTATTCCTGTATTAGCAAAGCAGAATTTTCAGCAGCCATTATTCTAGTCTTCAGTGTCACATGATCCTTTAGAAATTATTATATTATTCTTTATTATTCTTCACCTCTTAAATGATCATTCTTATTATTGTCAGTGCTGAAAACTGATGTGCTACTTCATATTTTTGTGGAAACCGTGACATTTTTTTTCCTTTTGAATTTTCTAAACCGCATTTATTTGAAATAGAAATCTTTTGTAACATTGTCTTTACTGTCACTTTTGATCAATTTAATGTCCTTGTTGAATAAAACTATAATTTAACTGTTTGTTAACTATTATATATAGTTAACTATTATATAATTATATTATATATAATATTGTAATAATATATAGTTTATTTTATTATAGTTAACTATTATAATGGAAGTGAATAGGAAACTAGGAAATATTCACTCGATTTCAGCGCAGATAAATTTTTCCTGCTTTTTAACTCTCAGGTGGCACTCGAAAAGTGAAATCTCTGAGGGATCCATCTTCTAAGATGTCCAAGTCAGACCCCCAAAAGTTAGCTACAGTCTTCCTGACCGATACGCCTGATGACATTGTCCTTAAGATTCGCAGAGCTGTGACTGACTTCACTTCTGAAGTGACTTATGAACCTGAGAGTCGGCCAGGTGTATCAAACCTAGTCTCCATGCATGCGGCTGTGTCTGGACAGAGCGTGGAGGAGGTGGTCAGGCTGACTGAAGGTATGGACACTGGACAATACAAGAATGTGGTGGCCGAGGCTATTGTACAGAAGCTGCAACCCATTCGGCTGGAGATCCAAAGACTGAGGGCAGACAGGGGCCATCTTGAGAGTCTGTTAGCCAAAGGAGCAGAGAAAGCTCGCAGCCTCGCAGCTCCTGTGATGACGGAAGTCAGAAAACTGGTGGGCTTCTGTTAAGGATTTATAAACTGTGAAATACAATGAACTCTTCTTTGTCTGTCTTAGATTCATTTAGTTTACTGGTGAAAAACTTTTGATAAGTAAATTACACCACTGTCAACATAGATTGCCCATTTCTGTTTTGTTTGCTTACATCTTGCATTTTTGTCCACTTTCTAGTTAAGCAAAAATAAATAATTTTCTTTTTTATTTATTGTCATGTGAATAACATTCTTTCAAAATCCTTTTGAATCTCACACATGCTGAGCAGGAGAAACTGCAAGTCTAACCAACTCTTGGCAAAGTCTGCTCAGGGCCGCTAGTTGACACAGTAGGCACCTCATACATGCACTGTGCATGAATGGAGTGATGGAGCAATTTGTGCTTGTGTAAGGATAATGTTTTAATTGTATTGCGCTGGTTTTTCCCTTGTAAGAAAAAATCTGTGAAGGGATGGAAAGATTGTCTGTCCATTAGTAAAATTATAAGGCAGGGCAGTTAGTAAAATATGTTAGAAAATTCCATGCATTACCAGAATTGATGCACAGTCTAATTATTTTGTTATACAAGACTTTATACCCAACAACAAACAAATGAATGTAACAAATAAATACACTTATATGCTCCAAAGAATAAAAGTAGCCAGGAGTGTATTACGGGAAATAAGCCTACTCACAAAAAATATAGCATATAACTAAAATATGGAAGATACACAGGCCAGAATTGATTTGTTGTATATGACTTTTTTTTTTTTTTTTTAATAATGAGTTATGCATGTAATTTGAAATTGGAAAGACTTTCCAATCCGACGTCTTTCATATACTTAAATTCACTTAAAAAAAAAAACATTTCCTGCTTTATAATGACTTCAGCTTTATAAACTACTTTGTTCTGAAATAATTCTAAAAGAAGACATCATAAATCATGGAATGAGAAAACATCATTAACTCTACCCGCATTTTCTCTGATTCTTTAAACTGCAATTGAAAAGGTTTCCATCGTCATGTGCTGCACAAACATGCATTATTCTCTAAACTGTTCTGAATTTAAGGAAATATGGGAGGATTAGGTGGGAAGTTTATTCGTTCCACGGGGCAATTAATGATCAGTCCAGCAAAATGAATCGTTTGTTTAGAGCAGCTTTTTTCGCTCTCTATAATGTAGTCTGACGGAATGGCGAGGAGCAGTCACTTGACAGTATTTCACGTTACTCTTTGTTTTGATGTGTCACTCATTTTCGCCTTGTTCAAATGCGCTATTTTTAGCAGATGAGGTTTGTGCCAGCTTTGTAACGCTGGTATAAACTCCATATGTGCAGCAAAATAGAAATAGTAACTAAAGTGCAACCATGCTTGCTTGCCAATATTTGATTCCGGAAGTAAAATAATGAGTAAAACGATAACAAGACGTGTCCGACATTTAGGTGTTTTATCATAATCCATGGACAGTGCGCTAATCAAATGCAGCGCTCAAGATACCAAGCGATGCGCGGTCATGTGTGTGCTGTGTTAGTTGGGTAATGGCTCATGCGATGTGAATGCTGTGAGCCCTTGAGCTCTTTTTCTGAGGGCAGGGGGTCAGCCTTTTTTCTCTAATTAAGCGTTAACAATCATCAAAATATACTGCATTCATTGACGAAACAATGGCACTGCTGTCAAACCGGCTTATTAACTTTTCCTTGGGAAAAGGATCCCGTGTGTTTTGGAAACGTTTAATCCAGAGAGAGTAAAGCCGAGTCCGTCTAATGAGATTTACCGCACCAATAGACGCTCTTCCTTCAGATCTTCATTTTACAAAACAGGTGGTCTGTCCGTTTATAATTAATAATAGCCTAAAAATAATTTTTTGTTTATTTTTTGGTGAGGCATTCAAAACAGGACTGAGTGTAGCCTATTTTATCCACACCTTATTTAATTAAGAGCATCATCACTAATGAATCAGTAAACAATTAAATAAATGAGTTATGGAAAAGGAAAATATTCAGATTACAGAATAAAGCACGGTAAGAACTAGCTATGCCTATTTATCAACGCAATGAAAATACCGAATCCTAAATCCCTCTCTAAGGAAATATAATTGCTATCATTGAAAACTAAACAAATTAAAAAGGTTTGAATACCGTTTCAAAGTAAAATCTTACAGGATCTCGCAGATAAAACGGGTTAAACTAAAGTAAGCTACAGAGTAAATCAGCTCACTGGGCACAGTGCTGGCTATGCACTTCATAGCCATTTCAACGACGTATTTGATAAAGAAAATAAATTAAATATAATTAAAATAAAGTAATAAAAGATAAATAAATCACTTACAGGAAAAACCTCAAAAAGCAGGGTTTATACTTTAATAGAGGGAGGCCACATGAACTTCTGCATTTTATTATCAGCCGCTTGAGTTAAGGAATCAAAGCCTAAACACTGAAAGTCTTTTTTGTAAGTTTCTTTATAGTACATTTATAAGTACATTTCTTAAATTGTACTATAATTTCTATATACGTAGTAGTTTTTCATGTCTTAATTTGAAATCTTATTTTTCAATAATTATGTTATATTAAATTATATTCAATATTTATTGATTTGTTTCTAATGCTGAATGTGGTTTTATTCAATCCAACAGCTTTATAGTTTACTAATTTGTCGTTATTTTATTTTATTATTTGGCTATTTGCCGGCAATAAAACTTTAATTATTATTCGTTATTTTGTTCTAAACAATAAACAAAACATTTATAAATAAGCTAAACATTAATCCATTTAGCCTATTGTCATTGTTTGAGCACTTATCAATTTTAGTAATATTTAATAGGCCTATTAATATATGTTGTTATTTGTTTGAAAACAATCTTGATTAAAAAGCATGAAACAATATAGCATTGATTTAATGCCCTGGCTATTTATTTTTATAAAGATTCTAACGTGTCATTTATCATATTGCTTTTCGTTTTATTACACTATGAAGATAAAACTTCAATTTTCCAATTTCATTCCAATTTAAACCAACAACCCAGATTCCAGGAGCCAGTTGGACTCGTGTTAATATGCTCTTGATACTTTTATATGAAGATTAATTACAACAGCATTCCGTCTCAAATTAAACATAGAAACACATTCAGACGTGCACTTGTTTTCAGTTATTGATTACAGTGAAATTTAGCATTTGTTTAACAGTGAATGTATTAGTGCTGAACACATACACAAGGTGATGCTATTTCATTATGCAGAGGAAATCTTTATTTATAAAAAACGGATTCAGTTTTGTGGAGTTCAAGAAAACTTTAAGGGAAATCTATTAGAAATGCACCTGTAAAGTCTTAGACCAGTAGGTGTAGCTTTCTTGTGGTATTTATCAAATTTAATGTTAACCAAAATATGCATTATTCAAAACGGAAAACGGAAATGAAAATGTAATTTACGAAAAAAGAAGAAAGAAACCGAGAATTTTTATGTGTGCAAATTTATAACCATAAGCAATTTTAAATAATTTAAATAATTAAATAAATTGTAAATATTTTACGATGACCTACCGGAACGAATGACATTTTTTTTTTTAGAAAGAAATACTGTTGATATTAGGCTATTTATTGCATAGCCTACAAATGACACGAACTAAAAACTGATTATTTTTTTTCGCCGCAGGAACACAAACAAATGTTTTCAGAACAGATAGAACTTTATCTGCTTGTTAATTCGAATGAGGTTAATTCACTGTAAAATGGCCATCTCCACATTCCTGCTTAGAGTTTCTCTACCATGCTTGTTATTTTCCTCTTCTTCCATTGGACGACATATTTTGGCTCTTTCCCTTCCTGCGTTTCCCATTGGTCGTGCTGGGCTTGACAAATACTGAAGAGGGTTGCCCTTAACGCTTCGAAAAAAGTTTTCCAGAAGTGAATATCAATCAGTGAGGACTCAACGACAGAAAAAGAGACGCAGAGAAGTTGGACGGAGACTCCGAACATCGATTAACAAACTATTTTCTCGGACAAGGTATTGAGCCAAAGTCTCCTCGTTGAGAATGAGTTCTTTTATTTTTAAGCCTTTAAAGGGCATACATTAGACTTGGGTTTGGATTACCATCGTCACCGGAGACCTAAATCCACCCATTATAAACATTTTTGCGCGTGCGGCATTCCTGCGCCTGCCGCCCGGACGGAGTTTCTATTTATCCTCCGTTGGATTTGCAGTGGGAGAGATGAGTGACAGGAGACGATCCGCTGCAGCTCTGAGTTCACGAGCGCACGCCTTTTCGGTAGAAGCACTGATCGGGACAAACAAGAAGCGGAAGCTCCGGGGCTGGGAAGAAAAGGAACTGGAGCTGTCTATGGAGAGCCTCGCGAGCAACGGACAATTGGGAGACGGCGAGGATCCTGCTAATTGTCTGGATATCGATCCGGGTTAGTGCGTGATGCCACTGCAAACTGAATTGCCATGAACTCCGTTAACATCCAACATAACTTTTGACCGCATCTGCGAACTAGCGTTTTGCCATTGAATAAAATGTTTCAATTATAGGCCTATGTCTATAGACCTGCATATATGCAGTGAGGCAAAATATCATTTTAATTCAGTAAAGCAATATTTATTTATAATATTAAACAATATCTGAAAGTGTTTTTTTTATTATTAAATTATTTTGCACAAACTATATAAAGCTATGCGGTATTTCTATGTCAGTGAAATTTAAAATTAAAGTCCTTTTTTTTTTAAAGAGACAAATCCAAAAGAAATTCTTCAACAACAATCATTCATGACAGATAAAAAGTTTTGGAATAGCCTACCACAGCTTTAATTGTTTTAAAGTACAAAATTGCATTCTACAATAGAACATTTGTAACTTGTTGTGACTATTCGTCAAGAAAAAGATCTGTGTTTTAATTCCAACTAAGAAGAAAGTGAATTCATAAACATTTAGTGTGCATGGGTTAATTTTCGGCTAATCCACGATGTGCACATATAGGGCCTAACAATTGTCAAATCTTGCTCTTATGTCTTATTAGGTCGAAAGAAGCGTACGCCTATATACAAATTATTTGGAAATATAAATAACACAGAGCTTGAAACTGTTAACCTGTAGATAGATGTCAGTTTGTGCTTGTTATGCCCGTCTTCAGGTCGTTTCAAAAGTTAAGCGCTCTTGTGAGTTCACGCGCGCGTGTGTGTGTGTGTGTGTGTGTGTGTGTGTGTTTCATCGCTGTAGTTCAACTGTTGCAACGTTAGTAATCACTTCATTAGTCTCGCTTCAGAAGCATTTGCCATTAGGCAGATCATTAAATTCCACACAGGGTGCTGATTGATCATTCTGCACATATTCTGATATAGCCCTCTGTTGACGTTGGATTTAAAATGACTGTTCACCTCATTTTAAAAATAATGGTGAGCATAGATAGACAGAAGTTAGTTCGGCAATTCTGAAACCAAAGTGTAGCATTTTTCAGAGGAGGACGAAAATTGCGACAGGTGAGTATCCTCACCTGTGAGTATAATCATTTTAATTTTATTCTGAAAAAAAAAAAAAAAAAAGACAACGGTCAGACAGCTTTTAGTATGGTTTTTAAAAATAATGAACAAGATTTGATCTAATTTCTTTGAGATTATACATTCTGGGCCAACAGGTCACAGTAGGCCTCCATGTGTACAGATATTATATTAGCCTATCATACTAAAACAACAATTACAGCAGAAAGAATGAAACGTCATTTTTTTCACGTCGAACTGTAAACTGTTGGTGCGAATTATACAGAAAACCTAAATGTGAGTTCAATAAGCTAGTAAACGTAGACCTTTAGGCATTCTGTAATAAAATGACACTTACAGGTTGCATGGTAAACCCGTATGAATATTTAAAATCAAATATTTGGATTATTTATTTAAAGCATTTTAACTTAACTGAGCAATGTTCATGCTCTTATTTGGCCAAAACAGAGAGTTCATAAATAGAATAGAACATAATTTTTTGTTGTTGTTGTTACACGACCGGAAAGGGACAACAATAGATCGTCATTTAATTAAATGGCACTATAATTTCAGTTAATCTAAATACATCGATCGAGATATTATCTTGTCCCACGCGCATGCACACAGATGAACTTCTCATCTATCTGAGGTTGATATCCAGACACGGATTACTCGATTCTGTATTTTAGTCAGTTTCTGTTTCTCTTTGGGTGAACACAAATGGAAACAATTCTACGACTTTGAAGAACAATAGGCCATCTATAGTTCTATAGATCCAATCTTGATTAAATTAAAGAGAAAAAATATTTAACTATAAACTTTTTATTTATTTGTTTATTTTTAAATGCATTTCAAAGTCTTTTAGACATCGGTGTTTTAGCGGCGTTTAATCAACATGATTTTTTTAGTTTTTAATGGTAAATCGTAAAACATTTTAAATTATAATGTTAAGAATAATTTTTACCTTTAAAATGTAATTACGGACATTCTTGATTTTACCCATTATATATTTTTACATCATATTTTAAATATAAATATAGACATTGTAATAATCACACCATTGACAGTTTCGTGTAAAATGAGTTTAGCTTTGCTCATTGTACTTTTCACAACCTAAGATGCTTTGCCATAAATAAACAAATCAAATATTGCGCTATTTACTTTCATGCATCATACTTTGGATATGGACAGAGTTTTGTGTGTGAAACCAAATATTAATAGTAAGAGGTCTATAATGTTTAATGAAAATATTACATCAATAAAACTATGAATTGCATTCTGTATTTGTTCATACTCAATAAAGTCTTGAAGTCATTCAATAAATATTTACTGAATTCTCCTAAAGTCTGCTCTGATGTTAGGTTATAGCGTTTTGTAGTTTTTATAAATGACGTTCCTTCGGTGTCATTTAAACCATCATATTTTTACCACTCGCTTGCATAATTCCCAGAGAGACGGAGTCAAAATAAAAGACGACAGATGCGTACATTTAAAAGGAGTCTTAATCTTTATTTTTATTACCTCCCTCTTACATGAAACTGAATGAAGTCCAGCGGAAACAGGTGGTTCTGTTCCTGGTGGATTGAGTTACGCTGCAATTTCATGCTTAGTTCGCCTCTGTCCCAAGACAAAATAGGTCATTCACAACTAATTCAAGCTCTATACGGCAAAATGTATTTGTTGATGTGAAAGTAGTGTGCTGCAGTATCAACCGGCAGAAGAAATATTAATCTGCTATTATTCAAATTATGTGTTTGTTTTTGCGTCATTGCGTGAACTCAGAGACACCGCATCTACACTCCATTTTTACGCATTCACTACGCAGTCATAAATGACAGAACACGTCATTTGTTCGAAGTAACCTAAATGAACTCCAGGACAGTTAGTTGACTGATTAGTCAGCAGTGTAACCTTGTTGTCCATGTTAAAGGTGAAGTTTTGATATTTGTCAAATTGTCACTGTCTTGTTTTGAAGTGTTCAGTTATAGTTTGTAGTGTTCAGCAGACGCTGGTAGTCTGCAGTTTGTTGTGTTATGTCGTAAGTAACTCTGGCTGAGGGCATTAGACTTGTGGAATGACTCAATGACAGCAGCTCAGAAACGACAGCACGTGGACGGGTTTGGGTGGAGCTGAGGACATGCCTGAGAGATCTCGTGAAAGAGACGACGGGCTTCATTACTGTAATTACGCTGATTGAATCTCTCATGAGGTTGATGAAAAGTCTGACTCGGGCTTTAGGGCTCCGTAACCTCTTTCCCGTCGCCTCAGAGGGTGCTGTGCACGGGGTGCTGGTGGTTTGGCCCGGGCTGCTGGCCAGTCTCTGCCGCTTCTGGATGCACAGCATAATTTGCATGTACCGCCAAAACAATCCTGCTTATTTCAGCAACCTTTGTATGTTATAGACGCCTGAATAATAAAATCTGTAGATAGCCTAATTAAACCACAATACATCGATTTCTTTTGAGTTTTCTGTTTAACCTATATTTAGCCTTTTATCAATGGTAAGGCCACATAGCATATCTCTGCTTTTACTTTTGTCCTTAATCACACTATGCGTACACATTTGGTAATTCAAACTTGTTTAAATTAGTTGTTTTTGATGTGGTAGTTCTAATGATAGTCATTTTGTTTTCAAACGTTAGACAAAAATTAATTAATTTTAAAGGGTTGTTTTTTTCTTTAGATTTTCTGCACGATTCTCAGCTACGTTTCCTCTAAAACATGAAAACAACAAAGAACTATAGGGCATGAAGATTTTGCAATCAAAACGCCCTTCGAAATAACTTATTTTATTGACAATTTCGTTTATAAATCTAATTTATAATAACTATCTTCTATTCGTTCTGTGAATTTTATTGTTGGTTAATTGTAGGCTACTTTTCAGCCAATAATCACTGAGGAAAACGTCATTAGTCTGCTCGTGTCCAAAATCATCACACGCCATGTATTTTCAGAAAACACTAAGAAAACACTTTTATTTTTTCATACTAGAGACAAGGCGCTGAATCAGATTTTCCACTTTATTTATTTTGCTGTATTTTTTATTTTTTCATTTAACATTCAAAGGCCGCGATCCATAGCCTACTGGTCTGAGCGATTCCAAGTCGTTATCCTTTACGGCTGCAGGTGATCGGGTTCTACCGCTCAGTATTGTCAACAGGCCTCCCGAGGCCTCCTTCGTGCTGCCGGCGTTTATAATGATTTTATTTATTCGTTGTAGATTCAGAGGCCAGCCCGGGCTCTGACGGCGAGGGTCTGGCGGAGAGGACGTCCTGCTCGTTCGGCTCCCCGGCGGACCTGACCCCTACCCCCTGCGACCCTTCACCCTCAGCCTCTATGGAGGAGATCCAGGTGGAGCTGCAGTGCGCTGACCTGTGGAAACGCTTCCACGACATTGGCACAGAAATGATCATCACAAAGGCAGGAAGGTAAACCTTTTATAAAATGTAAAAAATCTAATTTATGGGGGAGAGGTTCAACATTGGATCAGACAGTGGGCATCATAGGCCTATATATTTAAAATATCTAAATATGTCTATGTTATAGCTATGTTTAACCAAATGTAAACGCATATATATAATCGTGTGGAATGTGGAATCAGACATCTTAAAGATACATATATGATAAACAATCATGTCCGACTATTTAAAAAAGCACATGAAGATATGAACTTTGGATACACCAACGTGTTTTTGGGATTTTGAGTTTAAGGTTTGCAATAGGCCTACAATAAAAGTCTAATTAAAAGACAAAAGTATTTGGCATAATATTTTATTAATATTTCTTTTAATAATACGCAGTCAATCACTTTGTGATGAATATTCAAATTAAAATCAGTGTGGCATAAACAAAAAAAAAAGCAATTTTTTGTTTGTTATGAGTCAAATGAAAACCATGAAACAAAGAGAACGTCTGGGTCAAGGTCATTAAGTGTATTAATGTTGTTGTTATTGTTGTTGTAAATCAGGTATTTTGACTTTTTATAAGTTAGTTTTTAATTGTGATATAGTCATGACACAAAAATTAACGATATTTAGCCTTTTTTTTTTTTTTTACCTTAAAAACCTGTTTAAATATTAACTGAAATTTGATATATTCAATCTAATAATGGTGCAAGTAAAGTTTTTTTTTTTTTTTGCTTGATGGTTACACTACTTTACATTTTTATGGTCAATAAACCAAGAAAACATATTGACGTAGCCTATTTTTTAGTTGTTTGTTGAAAATGAGATAAAGCTTTTTCGAAAATGCATTAAGCCAACAAACAGTAGGCTACATTTAAATTCTAGTTATTTTATTGATTTAAAACTTAACTTTTTAATCATCTCGGACATTTGCCATAGATCCATACATACGTAGCATAGGCTGCTCTCTTTTTTCTTTTTGACATGCGCAAATAATCTCAAAGTAACATACCATTGTTTGGCAAAGGGATGTGGCTGCGCGCGGGGACAGAAAACATGAAAACTCTGTTTTGTGGGCGCTAATGTGTTACACATGGGGGCAGAAGTACCTAATCACAAACCACAACCTATGTACATGGCGAACTACGGTAGGGCTATTCCGCTATTTACTCAGCCTTATAACAGCACAGTAACAACGGTTTCTAATTAGGCTAATACATTTGAAATATGTTTTTCGTTTTCTTGCTCTTTTGGGCATCAATTACAGCCCAAACCGAGCATATAACTTAACCTGCAGTTCAGTAAGACCTTTCGCCCCTTTCTTTCTAGGCGGGATTGCCAGGTATTTCCGTGCCATTTTTACACTTTACGATCAAACCAACATGAAAACATGTCTCCATTTATTGGTGTAATTCCTTGTCTTGAAGAATTGTTGTAGTGAAGAGTTATTAGACATTATAAAGGTTTGCTCAAACTATTAAAATTTCTCACTCAAATTTATTGCTTGCACCTATACTACATTATGTTTTCATCATCAATAGACCCTTTCTTCTGATTCTTCGCACTGCTGCGATAAATCCCGAGTGTAGCAATTTTTCGTTGGAAAAGTAAACAATTTTGTTTTCACCAGAACCCTTTATCAAGCAAAGTAACTCGTGTCCAAACTATTTGACAAGTTATACTGTATAGGCTCTTCTTTTGTATGATTTGTCAAAAATAGAGACTGAATTAGTAATTACTATGATTTTATGGTGAAACTTCATGAATAGCCGCGTGTATTTTATGCCCCTGCTACTAATAACCCTATAAATTTAGAGGTGTACTGAACGGGGTGAGCGACCAGACACTTTTCTCTCATTATGAACAAGAGATTTATGACGTTTAAATGAAAAGACAAAGAAGTTGCTTTTGAAGTGTAAAATGAGGAATTAGCCAAAAAAAAAAGTCTTGTTAGACATGAGCCACGTTTTTAAACATGGCCCCTTTGTTCAGTTTATTTAGTTTGTATTTATAACTATTTTATAGACATTTTAAGTCTGCTTTTCTAGCCTTTACATAGTTTCTTTATATATATATATATATATATATATATATATATATCTTTTTATCATAATGGTCTATTGCTAATGGTCAATAAGACAATTTTAATACTTTCAAAGATGAAAACAATTATTTTATTATTTTATTTTTATGCTTTTGTTGGTGTCAAAGTGTTGTATTTTTCAATATAATAGACATCACTGTAACAGGCTATTCTTATTTAAATGATTTAATTCATTGGCTTCATCGAATTCATCTTATCCACATTTTGTGAATCATTATTTTTTATAATTTCACTTCTTCTTATTTTTAACAAGATAATTTTACCATATTTGTCAATGCTATCACTGTGTACATAATTAGACTTGTTAATTAAACATGTAATTACAATCTGTTCTGTTTCAGGAGAATGTTCCCTGCTATGAGAGTTAAAATCGTGGGACTGGATCCACATCAGCAGTATTACATTGCCATGGACATTGTACCAGTGGACAACAAGAGATACAGGTAAGCACTGCTTCAGAGAGTGCGTAGCGCTGTTAGCATGCTGTGAGAAAGGAGGAAAGTAACAAAATAACTGGAAATTTGTCTATAAACTGGGAAGCTGATCCCCCTTGAAATGAGGTGGGAGATTTACATGAATAAGCAGCACTGACGGCAACCCTGACAGAGTTGCCATATCAGCATTGAAGGTGGTGTAGTGTGTCCCTGTGATTTTGCTCTCACCATGACAACTTTCCATCACACATGCTTACAGACAAGCTTTACTTGAATGCAGCTAAAGCCTGCATGTACGGATTGCAGTAGTGCACTTGTCCTTTCCATAATTACATGTGCCATGTTACAAACTTAAGTCTTCCCAAATTAAGTTGATTTTTATTTAGTAGTAAATAATAAAGACATAATAGTCAACATACAATTGGTTAGCTCGCCTCGTTTCTTCCTACAATCACCATAAATCCATAAACGCATCTGATTTTTGTTTGTATTCAGTGAAACTATTTGTGTTGTGTTTATGCTTTAGTCCCACATGCTGTTGTCTGAGAACAGAACTGGAAACGGCTGAAATCTGTGCTCTATTTCAGGGAATTAGAAGCAAATGGAGGATATATTTTTCATTAGTCATACATCAGTGCTTCACATATAAATAAAATGTGTTCCTATTTTTCAAAACTTTAAAAGTCTGCTACAATTTATGCAGCAACTTGAAAAACCCAACATTTTCTTTTATTTTTCTCATTTTGTTTTTTAAAGGGGTCATATGATGTTGCTAAAAAGAACATTATTTTGTGTATTTGGTGTAATGAAATGCAGTGTTTCCCCTGCCATTATTTTAGGGGGGCGGCCCGCCCCCCCAACGGCACCCCCCGCCCCCCTTGAAGGTCAAGTTAATATTTAATTATATTTTCTCTATAGCGCCAGATCACAACAGAAGTCATTTAAAGTGACCTTTCCTATAGAACAGGTATATACCTTGTTCTTTTATTAAGCAAACTAAATAGTCTTATGTTATTTATCTTATTTACACGACCGCATGTCATTTCGGTCTCTACGTTATGGTCGCGCTCTCTGCATCACGCACAGCGGAGTTCCGCCCGATGCGCGCGCGCATACACAGACACACACACAAGTGAGCCCACTCCCACTAGTATTTGTAAATATTAAGCCGCAAAACGATTCATATTTAAATATGAATTCTGCGTGTCTCTGTGTTAATGAATGGCGCAGATGCGCGGTTTTGTGTAGTACTCGTACTGAAACGCTCGTGACGCTTCCGGTGATATTAACGTCTGCCGTCTCACTAATGAGGACATAAATACACGAACAACATCTCCAGAACTGCTCTGAGAGTCACTTCATCAGCATTCATTTGAATAAAACTATCCTCATATCATATACACAGAAATGTAAAGGTATTCACGGCAACCCGTCAAAATAAAAGTTCGGTTTAACTTGAAGGCATTGGCAGAAATATATTACTATTGTTGAGTTGAATGTACGTAACAGGCTGCTACTACTACTAAAATTATTAAA
>NW_015650696.1:296212-296439 GCF_001515625.1 Sinocyclocheilus rhinocerous | reverse complement strand
CTTGATTAATAAAATGTAATTTAACCATTAAAAAGGAGTCCAGAAAAAAAACGGGGGAAAAAACGGAACCCCCCCCCCCTACCCCGCCCACCCAAAGCCATAAACCTAGGGGAAACACTGAAATGTGTTTATGCGGTTTAAGGTTAAAAAACAACTTTATTATAACATTATTTTGTTTTTTAAAGGGGTCATATGATGTTGCTAAAAAGAACATTATTTTGTGTATT
>NW_015650696.1:261169-296035 GCF_001515625.1 Sinocyclocheilus rhinocerous | reverse complement strand
CTGAAAAGCGAGGTGTGCTTTGATTGGCCAGCTACCCAGTGCGTTGTGATTGGCCGAAAACCTCAAGCGTGTGACGGAAATGTTACGCCCCTTACCATACTGTGATGATGCCCTGTCCGGCCGGAGCGACGATTCAGAAACATTAAAACCCATTATAAATGAGGCATATGTGGCATCCAGTGGGGACATAATTACGGATTATAATGACTTTTAATGATACTGTCTTTTTACACGTTGCGTTGCGTTGCGTACAGTCCTCCATAAAATACGCTGGACACATCTGAATATTTGGGTTGTTGACTCTTAACTTTTATAAAGAAAATCTCTTTGGATTTGAGTTTGCAACTTTTGCAACTTTACAGATCTTCTTTATGCACCAAGAGCTTGTAACACTCCGAAGAGAAAGGAATCGCATCATATGACCCCTTTAAATAAACACAAGTAACTTTGTGGATGTTACTGTGTTAATTACATTGTGACACTTAAGTGAACAACACAATAATCTTCCAGTTCAATTCTATTTAGATTAATGTATGCATTTACTGAAAATAAAACCATAGCCATTCAAGGACTGGCCTTGAAGACAGCCATTTAGAGCCCCCAGATATCATGGAGGATTTTAGAAGCCAAAAGATCTTGTAAAATTAAATAGGATTTTCTTCCTGGCTGGGGAATTTACCACAAGGCTTTGCAAACGGAGCAAAGAGCTGTCACTGGAATGCTTCATGTGTCTTGAGGGCTCGGGTCTGGAAACGCAGCCTTTATTGGAATTTACTCACTTTATTTAGGCGCACTGCCCTTTTCAAGGGACATAGAGTTTATACTAGACTTGTTAAATCTTTCTTTACGTGTTACTTGAACTACTTTTCTCTTTAACGTGGCCATTTGGTATGGCGTATATTTGAGAGAAGAAGTAGGAAAATACGGAGCGGCCCAGATTTTCAGATTTCTGTTGCAGGCTCTTTCTATCTAATTTATTCACAAATATCTTGTGTGCACTGGCTGCCTTTCCCCTTCTCCATCTAGGTGTTGCCCAGTTTGTCTCTTTTTTTTCTTTGTCCAGCTTGTCATGGGCATGCCTGTCTTTTTCCTCTTATTTTATATGCACACTAATACACACAATAAACAAACATGGTACAAGCTCAACTTGATGTAAACGCAGTGCACATGCTCCACACTATAGAGCAGGGTTCCTCAAATCTTGCCCTGGAGGGCCAATGCGATGCAGAGTTTAGCTCCAACCCTGATCAAACTCACCTACCTGTGATTTTCTAATGATCCTGGAGACACTGATTAGTATGCTCAGGTGTGTTTGATTAGGGTTAGAGCTAAACTCTGCAGGAAAGTGGATCTCGTGGGCCAGATTTGAGGATCCCTGCTATAGAGTATCACTTACTCTGTCAGTAAAGCAACCCAATATATAACTTGGTTTATTTGATGCTGTGTTGTGTGCATGAGAAAGCTCACAAGCATATCTGAAGTGAACTATTTAGAAAAAAATGGTTTTGTTATGTGTACATTAATGTTTAACCTTGCTGTCTTGTTTCTCTATTAGGTCCTTGCAATTATAATAAAACATCTAAATATATGTAAATGCTTCTGCATACAGTGTACAGTGTACTACATGTGTTAAATATTGTTGGACTCTAATGGGCAGTCGCTCCACCTTCTGTCCAAAAAGGTGTCACATAAAGTTGGATCTTTATTGATTGTGCTAGTGCCAGATGGCAGATTTATGAAAGATGAAAGAGGGCTAATCAAATTTCCAGTCCTTTTTGGTCTTAGGTTTCCCTTTTCTTTAACACTTTCCCTGCTACGTAGAGCATAAACCTAAACAGGACTCCAAACAGGAAATTACAAAAATGCCTAGCACTATAAGCGTGTGTGTGTGAAGGATGGACAACGTGTGAGTGTTTTTGTTAAAGCACACATTTTGTACAGATAAATATGGCCTTTATCTATTTAACTTTAGATCAACAGATTAATGTGCATGAACACACATGCAAGGCACGCACATTCATGTCCGCAGTAGTGGGGTGCTCTGGGAGAGAATAAGACAGACACGGAGGATGTTTAATGCTGCCAAGCAATAACAAAAGGGGCCAAATGAGAATTTTGTTCATGTTTGAGAGCTGGATGATGACTTTGGCAGAGGCGTCGCAGTTAAGCACTTTCAACTGTGCGCATGGCCAGAACTAAAGGCATCCAGCTGTGCCTCAGGCAGTCAGCTGAGGAAATGCCCTGCAAACAGCACTCTAGGAGTGCCCACATGTATCAGAACCTTTTCAATGCTTTCCATTAATTATGTTAATGTAAACATACTTTACCTTTTAGCACGGGTTAGTAATTTATAATAGTCCAAAAAATAAGGTTCAAAAGGATATTTTGTTTATCTTGAATTTGTATGGTCTGTTAGAAGTGTTTTGAACAATCAAAAGTTGGATGTATGTGTGCATGAGTAATTTTTGGTATTGTTAACAACACTGACTCATAGGCCACAGGAACAGAGCATCATGGCAATTATATGCTCATTTTTGCAGGTATGTGTATCACAGCTCAAAGTGGATGGTGGCGGGAAACGCGGATTCGCCAGTGCCGCCCAGGGTCTACATCCACCCGGATTCACTGGCTTCAGGAGACACCTGGATGAGACAAGTGGTCAGCTTTGACAAACTCAAGCTCACCAACAATGAGCTGGATGATCAAGGCCATGTGAGTGCACATTTAATAACAGTTAATGTAATATTGATGTCAATATGTAAACATATGCTACTGTTTAAAAGTTTAGGGTTTGTTTAATATTTGTTGTTTAATATGTTTAATATTTAAAACACTAAATTGATCAAATATGATAGTAAAGACATTTATTAAGACTTAAATTTCAAATGAATGCTTTCTATTCATCAAACAATCCTGAAAATGTGTCAACATTGATAATAATAAGAAATGTTTCTTAAGCAAAATAATAAGCATATTAGAATGATTTCTGAAGGATCATGTGACAATGAAGACTGGAGTAATGCCTGCTAAAAATTCAGCTTCGCATCACAGGAATAAATTATATTTTAAAATGATAAAAACAGAAAACAGTCATTTTAAATTGTAACAATATTTCACAACATTTGATCAAATAAATGCATCTTTGGTGAGTATAAGATACTTAAAAATGTTACTGACCCCAAATAAATATATTTGATTACTAATATAAAGTAAAAGAATGAGGAGACGTTGCATACACCTGCTTATCCACATCACTGTATTCATAACACACGCTAGTTGATAGATTACAACCCCCTCCCCCCATCTCCCCAAAAGACATCTGTATATTCTCTCAAGCTATATATTACTTACATATACTTTAACAGCTTTAGTTAGTTGTTTGGTTTAGCATAGTGTAACCTCATATATCACCCGTAAATTCCTTTTTGGCCCCAGATAATGTTCTGAATCCCGAATATCTTGGAACTGTGGAATTACAGCAGTGTGGCTTTGAACACTTCCTCTCTGCAGTTGGTCTTCATTGAGCTGGTGTTGTCTGGCCTTGGGCAGCACTGGGATCTCCTGGGCTGTGCATTTGAATTGGATAGGAAGGGGGGAGCTGGAATATTAAATTTACTGTCATCAAGCTGTTTTGCAAAAGCCTCTCTTCTTTTGCCTGACCTCCTCGGTTGTGGTGGACCCAGGAGACGCACACTGACACTGGGAGAAATTAGAAACAGACTAAGGGCCGGAGGGAAGGCTACAGCTTCCATGCTCTGACGCCAACACATCAGTGTGAGATACTCACCCTCGAGTTGGCCTGATTCATATCTCATCAACATGTGTACACACTGTGAGACAGCATGTTCTCATATTAGACTAAGCATTCATCAAACAATCCTGAAAATGTGTCAACATTGATAATAATAAGAAATGTTTCTTAAGCAAAATAATAAGCATATTAGAATGATTTCTGAAGGATCATGTGACAATGAAGACTGGAGTAATGCCTGCTAAAAATTCAGCTTCGCATCACAGGAATAAATTATATTTTAAAATGATAAAAACAGAAAACAGTCATTTTAAATTGTAACAATATTTCACAACATTTGATCAAATAAATGCATCTTTGGTGAGTATAAGATACTTAAAAATGTTACTGACCCCAAATAAATATATTTGATTACTAATATAAAGTAAAAGAATGAGGAGACGTTGCATACACCTGCTTATCCACATCACTGTATTCATAACACACGCTAGTTGATAGATTACAACCCCCTCCCCCCATCTCCCCAAAAGACATCTGTATATTCTCTCAAGCAAGAAGATCATTATTCAGTGTATTCTCTGAAGAACTGGCAAAACTGGAAAAAGATTGATTTTATTGTACTTGACTGATATTCCCAATGTGTCTGTGCTGAACACAGACAGCTGAATACATATGGAATGTATGCACATGTTATTGTTTGGAAATACATTAATTTTTTTCCGCATCATATATGAATTGTTTTCAAGTTGTCCTGCGAATCTTTGGTTTTTGTGTCACTGTTGGAGTATGACTGTCTTGTGCCTGGCTCTGGTCTGAAGGAGTGAGTGCACAGGGATGATTTTATTATCAGACCATCAGAGGACACTCTCATCCCCAGCACGTTTTGTTAGGTTGTCATGGTTATCGTTCAGTGAGAGTGAGAAATGGGGTGATACATCCAGCTCTGTCCAGAATAATGAGACCCACAAGAAAGATGTGCTTAATTTGCTCAGTATGGTTTTAAAGGTTTAGCCCTCATGTTTTCTTTCAATGTTTCCTCGTGTTTTGAGATTAACTGTGCGTCCTTTATGTTTGGGGTCCCAGAAAACTCAGTGTATAAATGTAAAAAATAAAATTAATAATTTAAGGTTAGCTTTTATTGTCCAATTGGTATTAATCAATTGATATATTAAAATTGATATTATATACATATTGATATACTTCATCAAAACCCAGTTGGCAGATATTATTCAAACTCAAACCTTCTGTTTTAACAAAAGGTAGACGTGCACTTAGATAGGTGATTGTTTTGCAGTGTAGTATAACATTTTTGCTTGGGGTCTCTAAGCTATTGTAACATAATTCTTCATTTAATTGCATGCAATCAATTTTAATATGTAAAATGGAAATTACTCAATCCAATTATGATTACATTATTCATTATTCATATCAAATTCCCATTGTGGCATGAATAATTTTCACTAAATACTAATTTCATGTTAATACTATGTTGTTAGTATTGGTGGTGTTGTGTTGGTAGCCCTAATAAGTTATGTGGTTGTTGAGTGTCACAGTGTATTGTGCATTGGATGGGTTGAAAACCCTAATTTGAAAAAAATGTGTGCAAGAATGTTTATAGCATGGAAAAGTTTTACTCAGTTTAAGTTAAACAAATGTTTTTAAATGTATTTTTCTTGTCTGAAACAGAGCAACATTGTTTTGATTAATGTGACTATCCACTTTTAATTTATGTAGAGTAGCCAGTCATCTGCTCATGACCAGTAGAATGGTGCTGTAAAGTCTGAGTGCAGAGAATATAGAATAATTGCACATGACATGTTGCGTATTCTTTACAGAGAGATACAGTATCAGTATTTTAGATGCAGGGTTGGTGTGGGTAAAACAGTTGCCTTAGGCCACATCTGCGAACTTCGCTGCTCTACTGGCATCTCCTCTGCATATGGGGCTGTTTTGACTCGAGTCACTGATTCTATCACTTGAGTATTCTGACAAATGTAATAACATATGGGTGTTACAACTGCAGCAGGCTGATGTTTTTTCAGGAAGAGGAGAGGGGACTTTTCTTGTACCACAACCTCGTAAAAAGAGACTTTATGTTTTGTTCGCCTGGAGGGCGAGCGAGGGCCGGAATTTAAGTTAACCCTGGAACGTTCTGTGTGGGACCTCGCCGCCATGGAATATACGAACCTCAAAATATAATTTAGATTGCAGTTTCATAACAAAGAGGATTGAAATATTACTGGTGTAGAATTATGTGGATGCTTCCACCTGATTCATATCTCATCAACATGTGTACACACTGTGAGACAGCATGTTCTCATATTAGACTAAGCAGCTTTGATATTCACAGCCTCATTATGCCACAGACATTTAATCCATACAGCTGCAGAAATGTGCTCTTGTGGTTGCGGTGGAGTAGCTGATGATATGACTTACTTCATTTCTAGATCATCCTGCACTCGATGCACAAATATCAGCCACGTGTCCATGTGATCCGGAAAGACTTCAGCAGCGAGCTCTCTCCAACCAAACCTGTTCCTACCGGGGAAGGAGTAAAGACGTTCAGCTTCCCAGAGACCGTCTTCACCACGGTCACAGCCTACCAGAACCAACAGGTCCATTACTGACTGTCAGTGTACAGCACCACTGTGACTATGAAACACATAGTTCAGGAGTTAATTGGCAATATACAACTAGGGATGCACTAAAATTTTAATTCTAGACAATTATTTTCATGTTATGTCTGATAAACAATAAATGGTCAATATTAAAATTATATATTATTTTGTCTGAATGACAAACACTAAAGACTAAAATCAATGTTTTATATTATACAAGTGAATTTAGGCATCACAACACTATAATATTCAGTTTAAAAAATGGAAATTAATTTTGAGATTTGCTAAAGTTTTAACAGTGTTAATAAATCATTAGTTTTTTTAAAGATTAATTTTAAGATTAACTTCTAATCTAAATGTAAAAATAAACAAAAAATTATCATACACATTTAAATATATATAACCTATATACTGTATATACAGGTGCATCTCAATAAATTAGAATGTCGTGGAAAAGTTCATTTATTTCAGTAGTTCAACTCAAATTGTGAAACTCGTGTATTAAATAAATTCAATGCACACAGACTGAAGTAGTTTAAGTCTTTGGTTCTTTTAATTGTGATGATTTTGGCTCACATTTAACAAAAACCCACCAATTCACTATCTCAACAAATTAGAATACTTCATAAGACCAATAAAAAAAAACATTTTTAGTGAATTGTTGGAAAGCATTCCTTCTGGAAAGTATGTTCATTTACGTACATGTACTCAATACTTGGTAGGGGCTCATTTTGCTTTAATTACTGCCTCAATTCAGCGTGGCATGGAGGTGGTATGGAAGCCCAGGTTTCGTTGACAGTGGCCTTCAGCTCATCTGCATTTTTTGGTCTCTTGTTTCTCATTTTCCTCTTGACAATACCCCATAGATTCTCTATGGGGTTCAGGTCTGGTGAGTTTGCTGGCCAGTCAAGCACACCAACACCATGGTCATTTAACCAACTTTTGGTGCTTTTGGCAGTGTGGGCAGGTGCCAAATCCTGCTAGAAAATGAAATCAGCATCTTCAAAAAACTGGTCAGCAGAAGGAAGCATGAAGTGCTCCAAAACTTCTTGGTAAACGGGTGCAGTGACGTTGGTTTTCAAAAAACACAATGAACCAACACCAGCAGATGACATTGCACCCCAAATCATCACAGACTGTGGAAACTTAACACTGGACTTCAAGCAACTTGGGCTATGAGCTTCTCCACCCTTCCTCCAGACTCTAGGACCTTGGTTTCCAAATGAAATACAAAACTTGCTCTCATCTGAAAAGAGGACTTTGGACCACTGGGCAACAGTCCAGTTCTTCTTCTCCTTAGCCCAGGTAAGACGCCTCTGACGTTGTCTGTGGTTCAGGAGTGGCTTAACAAGAGGAATACGACAACTGTAGCCAAATTCCTTGACACGTCTGTGTGTGGTGGCTCTTGATGCCTTGACCCCAGCCTCAGTCCATTCCTTGTGAAGTTCACTCAAATTCTTGAATCGATTTTGCTTGACAATCCTCATAAGGCTGCGGTTCTCTCGGTTGGTTGTGCATCTTTTTCTTCCACACCTTTTCCTTCCACTCAACTTTCTGTTAACATACTTGGATACAGCACTCTGTGAACAGCCAGCTTCTTTGACAATGAATGTTTGTGGCTTACCCTCCTTGTGAAGTATATATATATATATATATATATACACACACACACACCAATAATTGACAGATACTAATAAAGTATTTTAAAAAAAAATCTCTAATATTAAACACTAACCAATGTGGTACCAATATATTTTGCACCCCAAAATAGAGCTATATCATGCACCAGTTTCAAAACCCACGAATTGAAAAAATATGTTTTGTTATGTTTATTATTAAAGTGATATGATGAAAGTGTCTGAATATGTCAAAATATTATTAAATGAGTCTGTTTTGGACTTCTTCTCTTGTAACAGATTACCCGTCTAAAGATCGACCGCAACCCATTTGCCAAAGGATTCCGGGACTCAGGGAGAAACAGGTAGATTTTCAGGAAATCTTACCCTTGCTCCGTATTGTCCATGCTGTGTGTGCAAATATACACATATCTCGGCAGTGTCCTTTCATATGTATATGAACCCTAGGAGATCCCTCCTAATCCCACGTCCCGCTACATTAAAATCACTCCCTCGTCCGGCTGCCAAGAAAACCTAGTCGATCTGTGATAAAGCGATCTGATTGAGGGCAGCGGAAAGAAAAATGCCTCTCTCCTTTTCTTGTTTTTTAAACTCCTTTCCCTCAGTCTTGTCCACCCGTTCACTTGCCTTTCTTTCCCTCTCGCTGTATTTCCGTGCACTTAATTGCTCCGTCTCTATAAGATGCCAGAGTCAGAACGGTCATATACTGCGAAAATGTCTGAGACAGACCCTCAGCACATGAAAGCAGGCTTCCATCTGGAGAGTATTATCGCCACAGATATTTGAGACATCTTTTTTCATTTTTCAAACAATAGACCGCCTGATTTATGAACTAGCGTTAGATTTTCATTGCAGAAAAATAGAGATGAAAAGATTATTCAGGAGTAAGATACATATAGAAAATGCTCTTGCCCTCACACATATATCCTTATAAAACTAATGCTAATAAAATACCTTTTCATACAATAAAACAGTTGATCAGTCACAAAGTAACCACAGTTTCATTTATGCACTGGATCCTTCTCTTCCCATGCAGTTTACGAAAACCGCAGTTTAAGTTGTAATGTTAGCTTTTGATGATTGGTGGAATCAGTTATGCTTAACCAAGATATAAATCAGTATTTTAATGTAAATCACAAACAGTCTTATTGGTGATATATTATTAAAGAGAAAAAGTCTTTCATTTGGTGACCAGTATTTGGATTCAGTCTCAGCCAGTGCTTCAGTGAGTCATTAGAGCGCCTCACTAACAAGCAGAAAGGAGTAGAGAATTACTGCCGCTTAAGCTGCACGGCGAGGACCGATGCAGGGAGCGCTGCAAAGAGGAGTAAATCACACAGGAAGGGGAGCCATGTACAGAGCACAGATGAAACATCACCCAGATTTATGTGCACAGTAAAAACCTGCTCCTTTTTACAGGCTCCAGTTTCCTCAAACTCCCCCTCTTTTTTTCTCCATTTTTGCCGCTGTCTCATGTGCATAATCTGACTGGTTTACCTGTTTTCTCTGCAATCTCACGTCTCTTCTTCCGGCTTTCTCTGTCACTATCCCTCGTGCAGGACTGGGTTGGAGGCAATAATGGAGACGTATGCTTTTTGGAGACCACCAGTGAGGACGCTGACGTTTGAAGACTTCACAAACATGCAGAAACAGCAAGGTATGCGCATGGTTCCTGTGAGTGGAGATGTTTTTAACATGCCTACTTGAATAACAGAGGCTTTGGACTTATTTAGAAATATTGCTTCATAAATCATGTTTAAAGTTACTGTGTGGACTGGCCACAATAATCACATACCACAGTGAATTTGGGTGGGACAAGTTGGACAATCTTGGGTTTTTGTGTCCAAGAGTGAGGTTGTCTGTATGTCTGTTCGACAGATCAAATATTATTTCCCTTCTTCAATGCCTTACCAGAACAGTTCACACCAAAATTAAACCACATTATAGCTTTATGTAAGAAAGAGTCCAAAATACATTATTAAAAAAATTAAATATACATTTACATTCACATATTCAAAAATGTAATCTCATTGTTCACTAATGTAGCGATTTGTAAATAATTATTTTCAGTCTCATATTTTTAAACTGGTGGATTTGATACGCAATGAATGATTCATTCACTAATTGAACTGATCCAGTTCTCAAGTTCAATTCATTGATTCAATATTCTGGTAAAGATTATTAGTGAATAACAACATACATTTCAGTCTGTTTCTCACACAACGTGATCATATGATTTCAGAAGACTTGTATACATATACACCACACAAAATGTATAGACCACTTTTATGCTACATTTATGGTACTTCTCATTTGTTTTGAAACCTGAAACGGAATTAAGTAAATAAACGATAAGATACAGTCATTCAAAAGTAAAAGTCTTCCTGTGAATTTTGCTCTCACATGTGTCTGATCACTAAAACCATCTCTTTAGCTCAGTCTCTTACTCATAGCTAATGTTATGGCCTAGATGATCAAATGTTGATGTAACTACTTTTTTTCTCCTGTCATAAGGTCAGAGTAATGTGAGCACGGTATTTTGTCTGAGTAGACATCTGTTTGTCATCACAAACTTCACAAAACAGATTAAATGTTAATTAAAGTTCTCGCACGGCTGACAAAACGTTGTGCCCTCTCCCTCCGCCCCTACCCTCGCAACCCCAAACTGATTGCCCTCAAGAACTACATGCAGATCTATTGGAGTAATTAGTTGTTCTGAAAGCACCACTGAAGCCTCTCTCACCCCAGCCTGACAACAGGGGGAAAACATGACATCACCGTGAAGTCTCCTTTCCCTCAGCCAACAGAACAGAACCACGTAGAGCGAACCAGAACTCAGCTGTATTATTGAACGCATATGGAGCTGGCCCAAGCCTCAGCCAAGAGAGTTCTGAGTTATTTCGTTTCTTTCCCATTCCGAACCGTAGAGCAGACTACATGTTCAAAACAACAAACTGAGTGCTGGCCAACTTCTCATTAATAAAGAAATATGTGGTAGATATCCCACCGCTATCATTCAGTTCCAAGTGTTTGACTTAATCACTGTGCATATGTGCCAGTGATTTTTTCCCCCCTCTATGAACAAATGCCCAAATGCTGCCTGTCATACTGAGAGAAGACGGCCAGTGCTCTGTTGACCAGACATGCGTATTATGAAACTCAAGCCACATTTGCATTCAACATTTGTCACATTATCCTCAAGATGATTGTAGCTGACATGTGATGGGCTTTTCACACAGTGTGTAACCTCTGGTTATTGTCTCTTTAAACCTGCTTTCAACCCCAGGAAAACCAATGTCTCACACAGAGTTAACCCCGTATTTTGGTGCCAAATGTATACAGTGAAACGAAGCTGTGTTAGAATGTAATGGCTAGTTGTTTCGCAACAAACAACCAATCATAAACTGAACAGCGCTTGCCTTATTAAATATTTATGCGCTGTAAATAGGCACAGAAACTTTCATGCACTGTATTTTGTTTCAGTGTTGAGGGAAAAAGCTAAATGTCAAACAGTGATGGAAAATGTTTTTGAGCGAAGAAGAGAGTGTTTTATTTGTATACTTATGGTCCGAAAAGTATATTGAGTACAAACTGAATGGTACAGTCAGGCATATATAAGCCCAGCTGATGTGCTAGAGCGAGACAAGCCATTATTTAAACAGGCTACATACTGTTTTCATCCAATAAATCATACTGGCACTGCAAATCTGTAAAGAACAATGTTAACTCGTGGTTTACGAATGTACACTTCCATTCAAAGTTTGGGGCCCATAAAATTTTTTGATGCTTTTGAAATTAGCATTTATTTGATCAAAAATACAGTAAAAACTTTAATATTGTGAATTATTATTATTATTATTATTACTACAATTAAACATAACGGTTTTTTATTTTAATATATTTTAAGTTGTAATTTATTCCTGTGATGGCAAAGCTGAATGTTCAGCATCATTACTATGATCCTTCAGAAATTATTATAATATGCTGATTTGCTGCTCAAGAAACATTTCTTATTATTATCATCAATGCTGAAAACAGTTGCTGTAGCTGTAATATTTTTGTGGAAACCATTATACATTTTTAGGATTCTTTGATTAAATAAAGAAATTTTAAAAGTAAAAAAAAATTGTAATATTATAAAAGTCTGTATTGTCACTTTTGATCAATTTAATGTATCCTTGCTGAATAAAAGTATTATTGTTATTTTTTTATTAAATTATTTAAAAAATAAAATTACCCAAACTTTTGAGTGGTAGTGTATAGTGAGAATTTTTGAAATCTGAATTCTCCACCCAGGGTATCAGATTGAAATGTGTACAAAAAAAAAAAATAGGAAAAAGATATACCAGGGTTCTGTTTGTTCAGTTTTTAGAATCATCTACGGTTAACAATTTTAATTATAAAACTTTTATAAATTAAAATATAACATAGGCCTTACAATTATAGACCTTAAAGGGACAGCTCACCCAAAAATCCTGTCATCATTCACTCACCTTCATGTCGTTCCAAAAAAGATATTTTGAAGAACTGAATCTGTCCATACAGTAAAAGTCAGTTGGGTCCAAAATTGGTCCCCACTGACTTTCAGTGTATGGACAAAAAACCAATGACATTTCAAAATATGTTATTTTGTGTTTCACAGAAGAAATTAAATCATATAGGTTTGGTAAGACATGAGTCAATCCCTTTAGGAAAGATCAGCAAGAATGAAGAATGTAGAATAGCACTGTGGAGATGAGCATTCCATTATGGGTTAATTCGTGGCATTTGTTGCCAGGTTTGAACAGGCCTCTTTTGTAACCAGATGAAGTGCTTTCCCTAAGGAGCCATGGTGACTGCTCATGGTCCACGGGATGAAATAAGAGATACGCTCTTGGTGTGATTGTTGGACAGTGTGTCTGTTTTCAGAGCTGGCTCTGTCTCACCGTTCTCCTCTTTTGTGTGCACTTCATCTTCATGCATAGGAATGTGTATCCACAGTGTTTTTTTGGGGTTTGGATGTTTCTGAATGTTTGCTGACTCTGTTTTTCAGGAGGGAGCACTGGCACCTCTCCCACTACCTCCAGCACTGGCACTCCATCTCCCTCCGGTGCGACACACCTTCTCTCCCCTTCCTGCTCCCCTCCTACTTTCCATCTGGCACACAACACCTTCAATGTGGGCTGCAGGGAGAGCCAGCTGTGTAACCTGGGCTTGTCTGAGTACCCCGCATGTGCCAGGAGCAACATGGCTGCCTTGCAGGGCTACGGAGGACTGGCCGACGGCTCCTACAGCCGCCTCCAGACCACAGGAGGCGCTTTAACCTCTGCCCAGGCCTCAGATTCCTTCTTGCCTCAGAGGACTTCCTCTCTCATCGCTGCTGGAATGCAGGGAGGGGCTCACGCCTCATTGGCTGCTGGCAACAGCAGCGGTGGAGGTAAGATGGATGCATATGGAAGTCAGCTGGCCTCTTTTCCGGCGTCCCAACTGCAGTACGTAATGCAGGCAGGGGCGAGCTCCGCCTCTGGGTCATCGGCTTCATCCGGCTCCTCCCCTTCCTCCACCCACATGTTCTCTGGGAGCCATCATCATGTGCAGCAGAGCACATATAACGCCTTTTCCCTTCACAATCCCTACAACCTGTACGGATACAACTTCCCAGCCTCACCGCGCCTGGCGGCCAGCCCGGAGAAACCTCAGGGTGGCTTACTGTGCTCCTCCTCCTCCGCCGGAGCATTTGCTGAACGTCAGTACCTGTCCAACAGCGGCATGGACAGTATGCACATGATCGGCAACCCCACCGGCAGCCAACAGGGAGCTGGCAGCTGTGATGGCCGCCAGTATGGCTCCTCTTCACAGATGTCCATGCACATGGTTTGAAGAAAATAAACCAAAAACAGATCAAAACACCAAACACGAACAGCTGCTGCAGTTTTTTGCTCAGCGTTACTGGGTTTTCAGAGTTTTATTATTCAAAATGTCTGATACATTGGTGTGAGCATTTTGCCATTGTGACGTTGGTGACACCAGCTGTTCAATGTGGACTTATTACACACATGCCTTATCAATCGTCAGACTAAAATGGAGTTAAAGTTTTACTTGTGTTCATCACATGATGTGCCGTCAAAACGAATGGATATACAAGCTAAAAATGTCCCTTCCAACTTGACTGTTGTTGTTGCTGACCTGCCGACCTCAACAATGTGCAAAACTAAATCAACTGAGGTCTGATTTTTAGAAAATGGATTCTGGTGAGGATTCATATTTGGTGCAATAATGACAGGAATAATGGCCCTTTAAATATCCCACACGAACAAGAGCCATCAGCCAGAACATGAATAAAATGTCCTCAAAACTGTGAGCGAATAAGTCAGTATTACGGTTTTGTTGTTGATAATATATCATGCTTGTCATGGGGTCGTGATGCAATGTTGTAAGCTCACTGACTCTTTCAGAGATGAGGGGTCTCAGGATGCCAAAGTAAAATCCTCTTGTAATAACAGGGTCTCTGTATGGTTCTGTCAGTCTGTACTGAAATACTGAACCTTTGCCTGTTGGTTTGGAAAAGGCTTAACCATATCCTAAGTGGAACATAAACATATGAGCAATAGTGAATGCACGCAAAGCACATAGGTTTTAAATTGTTGTGTGGATAAAAACCATAGGAAGACAAGGTATATGCTTTGGAGTGTTTGTAAATGAATATATTTAAATTCTAAGCAATTATATGGCCAGTGTATGTTGAATTTAAATAGTGTGGGAGTAATGAACAAATAGTGTTTTAGGCTTTTAAGACTGTAAATACAAGTGCCAAGCACATAAAGCTCATTAAATAAACATTATAAGTCCTCTGTATGTTTCTTGAAAAAAAATCAAGCATGTTTTGTTGCTTTTGTTTGTGGTTTTGAAATGACATCATACAGTATATGATGGATCTCAAATCAGAAATTATCATAGATTTGACCTTTGTAACAAATTATTGATCTACACATTTGAATATTTATGTATGTATTTGAATAATGTTTTTTTTTTTTTTTTTTAAAGTTGAACTATACACACAATTTCATACAGAAAGCAGGAGGATTTAAGTACGAAAACTTACTAGTCCAAAAAATATTTTACTAATCAAATGCAATTTATCTCATGCCCTATTATTTCCCCCTCTATTATAATCATGGGCTTGAGATGAAGAGAAATCAAAAAAAAATTTTAAGTCAATATGTGTAAAAATAAATGTGAAAAAACAAAGGATTGATCCTGCTGTTCTCTTTGAAATAAAGAAGAAAGAGACAACTATGTGGATCAAATTCATCCTTTTCACTTTGGTGATGCATATAAATATGCCACCTGTTTAAAGAGAGCGAATAAGGGCAAGAGGGATTGGGAAAAGAGGAATCTGTTAGATGCTGGATGTGGGTAATTTTTACATTTCTGGTTTTTACATGTCTGCTCTTAATATGTTTACAGTATGCATTTATGATCGCTTCTCTCATGTCTGGGCTTTGGTCCTCATTATCCCGGCACAGACTTGATTTAAAAGCACAATCAGCATCTATTACATGTCTTCAGAAGTGAGTACATTTCTTTCTCTTTTTCTCTGTTCCTCTTTATTTTTCTTCTTTCTCAGATCACTTCCCATCATGTGCTCAGTTTCAGCCATGAAATATCATATCTGAATCATCATCGGAAAGTAAACAGGGTAGAAGACCGTGGAGACATCTCTCTGTATTAGAAACACCTGTTTTCCAAGTGCAGCTCTAGTAATGACTGGATACGAATTGAAGAGTGCATGATTTCATAATTTGGCACATCTCCATCTATCTGGACATTATTTCCAATAATTATGCACATTGATTTGTCTGGTACTTTGAAGCAAAGCTCTGCTAGAACTTCAAATCGACTTGTCCTCTGTAAAAATGAACCATGGACTCTCACACCCAGAATGGACAGGTAAATTCAGGAAATCTGAATATAGAAGTTTAAAGGAAAACAGGAGAGATTCCATTCATTATTATAACCTATTCTTTACCAAACCCAAATTGCTGTGTTACAACAAAGATCTACTATCTGTCTTGTTTTCAGAAATTACTCATAGTTTCTCTTTCATTTTGGCTTTCTTTTAAACATATTTGAATTATTATTATTTAATAATTAATTTTATCAAGGTCTCTCTCAAAATACAATATGTAAATTGAAAACTTGTCCTTAGATGTATGTATAGTGTCTACAAACCACATAACCAGGACCTTGATTGACAGCTTGACAGTAGTCTTTTAGAGTGTCAGATCTGTGTACAATGATTGTTATATCTTTTGTTGTATCTATGATCTTTTCTGGGGATCCAGACTTTATTTAACCTTTAACAAAATGCTATGCCATCCCATCAGTCTCAGCACAACCAGAACACATGCAGACACTTCAGCCCTAAAAGACTTAAAAAGAGTAATAAAAACAAAGACGTTCAATGGAACAAATCGGAAGTGTTTCTTCTGACAATCCACACAGCTGGTTTGAAGTATGGCTATGTAAGATAAGATTTCTGGTAAACTATTGCCCTCTTGTGTTTCTCTTTATACCAACACTGAACTTGTAAATAACTCAAGATTCCTATTGAATCAACAATAAGTCACGTCAGTTGTAATGCTCAGATTAACTTTACAGTATATGCATGTACTTTCCCCCTTTCTTTCTCAGTCAGATTCACCAACCAATCAAATTATTCTATTTATACACGTGCCTGAGTTTTACGCAAGCGTGCATTAGGTGACGTACATAATTAGCGAGTCAACAGCGCATTGTTTTCCGCGATTGTGTTGCTTTCATTTCAAATGCGATAGGTAAGTGCTTTTTTTTTTTTTTTTTGCAAGTTGTCTTCTGAGTTTACTGAAGTCTAAGTTAAGGCCAGCTTAAGCGTTCAGCCTCATGTTTTTGTTAAGGGCTTTTGACTGTTTAATAATAAACAGGACTCCCCATGTACATGACACATTATTGTCACCTTTGACATTTTAAAGACATATGTAGTCGTATTTATTATAAAAAATTTTTTTTGACTTAATGACTCACACTAAAGGCCCAGACTTAAAATGGACAGGAATTTGACGTGTTTTTAGTAGAGGCTAACATTATTCAAGTGAAGCATTGTAAAACTGATATAAACCATTAATGGGTTCTTATATTTAAAAAGCCGTAGACATGCAGGTCAAAGGAAGTGTTTGAACCTTTTTTACTTGAGGGAGCAAAAGAGATGTTTGAGTTGCCAACACCCTCTCAAAGCAAGTGGTTCTGATGAAACGATAAGTCCAGATGGAAACAGCTGTGCCCAGGGCCAGACCCCTTTTCCTGTGGTTCAGTACCTGTGGAGTACAGAGACATCCCACTGAGGCACTTCCTCCTCTAATGAGAGAAGTCCGGCCTGGACTGGTCTCATGGATCTTGCTAGTGACCTTGCTAAAGCAGACGCTGAATCAAGCATTCCCAAAACCAGACGTGAAGTAAGAAGAGTGTGGCTGAAACCTCAAACTCTCAACCTGTGGTTAGAAGTTTATATATATATATATATATATAAACATTATAGAATTTTTTTCTACCTACTTTATCAAGTGCCGTGTTTGAAGAGTGTAAATGTGCACTAATATACCAGGTGAATGTGGGAATCCAGGAGGTTCACATCGCCCTGGTTCTCTTGACAAAAAACACAGTAGGATTTTTCTGTTGGCCTTTGGATTATTGCATAAAATAAGCTCTGTGACCAACAAAAGTTTTTGATTCTTACATGTTTTGTTAATCATGATAATCTTCAGATATGAACACAGCTTTTATGATTTTTTAAGCATAAAAACAGTCACCAGAAGTAAAAAATAAATAAATAAATGTAGGCTAAAAACAAACTACACCACAGTCACATAACTTTACTTGACCACCATTAAGCTTCTGACAACTATTTCAGTCTTCATAAAAAAAAATAAACAAAAAAACTTTTCCCTGAAAATTTGAGTTGGAATAGTTTGCAAAAGTGAGACTATAAACACAACAAGGCTGTAATGGCAGACTAATGAGTAGATGAGTTTACTTGTTCACCATGATGTTGTTTAATTTTCTCAACAACTTCTGTAGTCACATTAGGCAACTTGTTGGCAACCACTTTTTCAAGACAAAAACTTCACAAAGGGGTATTACTTATGTATTTTATGTTGTAGAATAAAAAGTGAAAATATTTTGAGCTTGTGTAAACCACAGACCTTTTTCAGGCACTTAGCCAAAAACCCATTTAAGAAACCCAGGGAGCCGCTGCGACTCGTCTGTATGAGCAGAATTCTTCCACTTGAAAACATAGAACTTTATGTAGACTAAATCAATCTTAAATTGTAAACTTAAAGTATTAACTCATACATGTATTCAACATTATTCAACAAATATTTTTTAAAGTTTCTAGACTATTTAGCGCATGGCTTCGGCAGACTGGTTGGCTATGTAATGATCATAATAAGAGGGGCAGAGGGTGCAACTGCCCTCCCAAGCTCAACAGATTGCTTCCAATGCAAATCTGTCGTGAAAAATGGAAATGCAGCGTGTCCTAATTGCGAGCGATATGGGCAGATATGAGACTGCCCCGCTTGTTAAAATCATCAGACTGTTAAAATTGAAACATTTCTGAAAAACACACGAGATCCCTGAGTTTAACAAAGTAGTAAATAAAAAATTTGCTAAAATGAACTTTGTGCCAAATTCTTAAATAAATCACCATCAAATTAGCGTAAGTATAAATCCTTTAGTTTAAGTGTGCTCTTGTGAATGTAAATGAAAATGAATATAAATAAAATATCTACATTTCAGAAAAGGAAACAATTGCAAAATAATAACCCAAAATATAATAATAATGATAATAAAAAATAAATAAATAAATAAATAGCCTAAATATTGTTAATTGTTTATTAGCCATGAATTGACATGGCTGTGTTTTCCTCTCCTGAATTTTAGGGCCTTGATAAAAAACAGGTACCCATCACTAAAGAGCTTTGTTTTTACTAAAGGGATAGTTCAACCAAAAATTTTAATTGTGTCATCATTTACTCACTGATGTTGCTCCAAAACTGTCTTTCTTTCTTCTGTAGGACACAAAAGAAGATCTTTTGAAGAATGTTTGAACTGTCCATACTATAAAAGTCAATGATTCAGTTTTGTTTTGGACCCTGTCTTGAACAGTTGACACATTTTTCAAAATATCTTTATTCAAAACAGCCACAGTATAGCTAAACAGTGGAAAAGAAAATGAAAGCCCTGGTCAATGTAGCTAGGTAGAGCAATATTGCTTGCTATTATGCCTAATGATCGTTTTACTGGGGCAATAAGTATCTTTAAGTCATGTTTACTGTAATTGTGATTGACTAGACCTTGCCTTTGTGAAATTATATCGCAAGGCTAAAGTATTTATAGTTTAAAGTATTGACCTGTAGAAATTGTCTTGGGTGTGTTATCAGTGTGGTGACGATTGAGTAAATCGTGCCATAAATAATATAGGCCTGTAAAAACACCACGCAGATTTCGGCATGCTTTTCTCCTCTCTATAAACCAGTGTGCCTCCTCAGTCCTCGACTAGGCCTCTGTGCCGCATTCGCAAGTTCGATTTGTTCCGCTCATTATTTTGACAGGAAGTTTGTTTAACGGTCGATAGATGGACAGCGCAAACAGCCATCATTCAGGCTGCTTGAAAATGCAGAGCTAATCCAGAACCCCCCCAACAGTTAAATATTCTGGGAAATATTCTGCCAACACACATGCGTACAATAAATCACCTTTATAATGCTTGTCACATAAAATGTTACTATGATGGCTGGCTTAAGATTGTGTTTGTAGATTTGGGCCTAACAGAGGCCGTGCCAATGCCTCGCCATCTATGTTAGCCGCTCATCAATCTATGTGTCGAGGCATGTAGATATGTGTTGGGTGCGTGTCTGAATGATTGACGAATAGCCACTGCATTCTTCTGCACCCCTCACCTGGGCCATTGGTTTCATGGAAATTTCAAGCCGGTCTTTCCAAAAAGCTCCACGTTAATCGCCTTTCAAAGCAGTTAGTTGGGTAAATATGGCGTTCTAATATGGTCACAAAATGCTATTGTCGCACAGCTAATCCATAGTAGCGGACCTGGTGAAAACTTTCTGGCAGTGCAGGCCTACAGGCCTCATTGCTTTGCCCTTATTTCGCCCTACCGGTGGCATTTAGCATCAGCACACTCTTCTAGACTTCAAACCTGGGGTGTTTTTGTGTGTAATGTTTATTTCCTGATTGCAAGATAAATCTCCTGTAAGTCCATGAAATGTAGGCAGTTGTTAGGGCGTTCAATTGCTACATGAAAATACCTCTGTGCCTGTGTGTTCTTATGTTTGGCAAACCATGTGCCTCTGTAATTCAGGATAGTTTGAGTTTAACCCTTTAACACCTCGTTCGCCACAGCAGCGAGCAAGAGGATGGCCGGAATTAGTGAGCAGCTTTTGTTTCACAGTCTCACAGGCCTTTAAAGGAAACAATCAACTTTATAGCTAGATTAGCATCCTTATGTTACACTTTTGTTCTGTTGGTCTGGAAAGCAGGTGCTGAAAGGGTTCAGCGGAGTCGGTTGTTAATGCACAAACAGAGATATTTTCCATTGTGGATTAAGTTTTTAATGTAATAATTCAGATGAAGCACTCCATTATAGTCACTTAAACTATTCAGTGATTGTGGATGTCCGCTAATATGCTTTTCTAGCAAGTGAACGAGAGTCCGAAAGAGGAAACAAATCTTAAATATAGGAATGGCATGAAGTTTAAGTTCCTATGTCCCACAACAACTGTACCCTGGACCTTTTTTTCCATCTCTGTGACCACACTCCCTCCTCCCAAGCCTTCTTCTGACAGAGGGTTTGCTCAGTAATCCCAAACACCTGCTCCATAGAAAGGAATGCCAAGTTAAATTTACTGCAGTAAGGAGAGCCCCAGTGAGAGACGGCCTTTTAATTGAAGGGACGTCTCTCTTCCACTAAAACAAACACTTACTTTTATTCAGTTATTACTGCCTGTGCATGTTCAAAATGCTTGTTTCTGAGCTGCTGTTGTGTATATGCAACCCTACTGGAAGGCAAATGGAGATGTATATTATAAATTTATTGCATAAAAATAACAACAATTATAATATTACAATTAGGTCACGTATTTTGGGCTCCAAAATAAATATACAAATATATTTATGGTATAAATATAACCCATTATTTTGTTTAATTTGGGAGGGGGGGATTTTTGTATAGCTGTTATAGTATGTCCATATTGTACATTTCATTGTATATTGTACAAAAATGTGTGTGCAAGCATTACATATAAATTTGAATGCTAATGAAATCAGACTGGTTCACCACAGGCCTCGTAACAGTGTTGTGTAAATGTATGTGGTAGTGATAAATGGATTCCTTTTGTATTAAATAATAAAACTTGTTGAGTGGTACTTTTTATGTGTTACTATTTTCACTACTTTTTACCCCACAAATGAAGAATCAACTTCTGAGTGTCAGCAGTGTTCCCTTTATAAAAAAACCATTTGAACCACTACTAAATTAAGTTTTCATGTAGAGACTGTTTGTGTCCAGCTCAGTCTATACATTTGGTGTGTAGCTGCATGCGGTCCAGATTTTCACTGCCGTGCCTCGGTCCTAATCCATTTAAAGCCAATTACAAGGCTATTATAGCAATCACCCTCCCAAAAATGACAGTGGAGTTGGTGTGGTAGAGAATGAGAACAATGGCAGCCCTTTGCCCTAGAGCTGGTCTGTCCAGCCTTTGCAAAACCGGCTCTGTGTTGGCGGGATGTCTCGATTCCCGCAGGTGATGATGGATACAATTAGCATTGAGCTTAAACAAGAGTATTTAGGTGTTGACTGACATCATCTGAGGCTGGGGTGTAAGTTTTTAAGGCTTTTTAGCTCAGCATATTGGGGCCATTTTCAGGTCTGGTGACTGCCGTTCGACAGATTTTAACATTTTAGCTAGATTGCTTTAGACTTGAGAAGTATATGAGATGTGCGGCCTGTGTTTATGAGTGTACCTCACCCAGTTGTACCTATATGAATGCAAATAAATCACATATTCCACTTTTTTATTGTTCTGTTATTGTTAGATTATATTTATTGCATGCTAAAAGTGTATAAAGCAGGTATTTGCTGATGTTTTAAAACCCCTGTTCTGCTCCATGCATTGTCAAGGCTTGTCTTATAATGAAAAATGGGTTGACGTACAGTCCTTATTAAGAGATCAGGAACTGGTTTATTCTTGTATGTTTGTCACAACGTGATTGAGATAGAGAGAGAAAGATGCAGGCAGGAAGTTTGTGTGTGTGACCTTTACGCGTGTGTTGTGGCAAGATGTGTGTGCATTTGTCATACATATGTTACACACACAACACCAGGCATTCACAGCATCACACAGCACACGTTTATTTAATTAGGCAGGAAGCAGCCCCTGTGACATTCTCCTGCTTATTTATGATGTGTCGCGTCCAATGCAGAGGCCAAAGAACTGATGAGGTGGAAGCCCCCCATTTGTGAGTTTGTTACAAATTTATTCCAAGCCATAATTCTTCGTAGTATTTATGTCCCACTTTAACTTGAAGGAAGCTGCAATTAGTCTGGTCTCTAGACTTCCTCTGCATGAGAGGAAACAGAGTTTCTCTGTAAAGTCTGTCCACAGAAACAAAATGGCTCTGTTGGATTCTTGTTTCGTTTGATGGTATACAATGACAGTGTGTACTTTTTTTAATTCATCTTTGCTTTTTCCAAGGCTGTGCTTGCTCAGTTCTTTGGCTTCAACATTTTATGTGATATGTCACAAATAAGCAGGACAATGTCAATGGGGCTGCCTAATTAAAAATATTTTAATTTATTAAAATGTTTTATCTTTAATAAATTAATAAATTTCATCATTTTATACATACACACAGCAGTTCAAAAACTTGGTCTCTTATGCTCACCAAGGCTGTATTTATTTTTATCAAAAATAAAGTAAATCAGTAATATTGTGAAATATTATTACAATTTATTTATACAATGTTTTCGGTTTTAATATATTTTACAATGTCATTTATTTCGGTGATGGCGAAGCTTTATTCCAGTCTTCAGTGTCACATGGTCCTTCAGAAATCATTCTAATATGATGATTTGGTGCTCAAGAAACATTTCTCATTATCAGTGTTGAAAACCGTTGTGGTGCTTAATGTTTGTGTTCATTTTTTTAGGATTCTTTGATGAATAGACATTTCAAAAGAACATTGTATATTTAAAATAGAAATCTTTTTTAACATTGTAAATGTCTTTAGCTGATGTCAGCTGATCAACTGACTCCAAAACTTTGAATGGTAGTCTATATTTTGCTTTTTCATTTTAGTTGTTGATTATCATTCCCTTTGTTATAAATAAGGTTATATATTTGGCCATGTTCTTGACAAAATATGCTTATGATTAGTATGAAGACATATATACGAAGGTCTATTTAATTACCATGATCTGTGCTGGAGAGTTTGTGTGAGTGTTTGGCAGCAGCAGGGGACATTTGTTGAGTGGAAAATGGGCTCTTAAGCTCTTCTACTCGCCTTTCGCAGTGGTAACACTTAGCACTGTATGTATACCCCCTTCCCCCAGCTCTATCCCCGCTTTCCTTTTCTCAGCATCCAACCATCACCCATGTTTCCATATTAAGTTTTCACAACCTGTTTTAGAAGCAATAGGAGGATGAAGTGATTTTAAAGAAGTAATGCTCTTCAACAGATGGTCAGACACAACCAAATGAAGTGGGGGTCGGAGGTGGTGGCTGGTGGATCGGGTTTTCGGGGTGGAGTTTTGCGGAGTTTGAGCAAGGGGTCGAATGTGACAAAATGTAAAATGGAATTCACCAGCACCACCATTCCAGAATTGGCCCAGGCAGAGAGCATGCGAGTGGTACAATGTCATGTCCTTCGCGGGCCTTGTGAGTTTGGCTGACAGCTGCGATGTTTATAGGCTGGCTTCGATGACAGTCAGGAGGGGATGGCTCGGCTCTTTTCAGACAGGAATTAGGTTTGTCATCAGATTCTAAAATCCAGCTGATTTATGACATTTCCACTCTTGGTTTCCCTTTAATCTACCCCCAACCCTACAACTCTGTCCTACTTTGGGTTGATGACATTTGGGTGGGTAGTTGTTTGTTTACTTCTTACTTTCATCAGAAAGATCAGTTTTCTCTTATTTGAGTCATTTTCTCTTATTTTTGTGGAAATAAGAAAATATCTAGTAAGAAGTGTCTATTAATAAAATAAGGTAAAATGTGTAATGCCATATTTGATGGTGTCGTGACATAAAGCTGTTGGTTTAGAAATTATTTTCAAATTATGTTCACTAAGAAATTGCTACTGTAGTAAATTTCACAAAAAGTTACAAAAACATCAAGTACAATCCTGAATTAAACATGAAATTTTGAAGTAGAAAAACTGAAATAGTATTTTCTTGTAAAATGTACTCAAGTAATGTTTTGTTTACAGCTTTGAAATTTTTTTTAAGTGTAAATAATACTAATTATTATATTATATTAATTATCATTATTATATAAAGTTATTTATTATTATTATTATTATTGTAGATGTTATCATTATTATTATATAATTTAATAATACAACTATAATTAATTAAATATCTTTATACAATTTTTTGTTCATTATAATATATAATATTACAAATAATATTTACTTTAATGACAAATTGTTATAGTCACACGTTGCTTTAAACTCTAGTTTAATTTAGCCTTTTTTAATATATATATATATAAAAAATTTGGACACTAGCAGCATTTTATTAGCTATTACATAACATATATAATTTTGGCAGGCTTGTTGATTGATGTAAAATTTTGCTACAGATTTTTATTTTTATTTTTTTGCAAAACTCTCTGTTTCACATCAATCTGAAGCATCTCTTCAAGCCAGCAGATCAGGGTCTTATATGGTAACACAGGGTACATTGTGATTTCAAACATTACATACCCAGGTCCCCCGACAGCTATTTAACTCCAAACCAACAACGTTCTTCTGCCAGACAGCACAGAAAGACAAATATTTGACAGTGGAAGCCACTATATTAAAATATATACATAGAGTCAGACGTTCCCACCACCGCACTGAGATCATGACCTGCAGGCACAGAGCAGACATTTATGAGGCAAAAGTCTTTATGACCTTTGGCCCCCGCAGTGCCCAGACCACAACCACCAGCACAAACACTCACCTCAGCCTAGTTCACAACAGGACTAAGTTAAAGAAGAGTGTTTTGTCATAGCCCCTCTTTGCACTCTCTGACACATCCAATAAATTTAACAAATTAAACCCATTCACCAATTGTAAAATTATCATCTGGCTGCATGTGGTTTTAATAAAGAACCTGTTATAATCAATTGAGATAAATAAATGCAAAGTGTGATATTGGTGAACAGTATAGTTCTGTTATGTGGAGGGTTTTATTGCCACACACTGACAGACCTCCAAGCTCTGTGCTTATGTTTCTGAGAGCCAAATAAACCACACTAAAGAACTAAAATGGAGACAGGAGTCTCTGTGTATATTCAGTGTTTCAGTCCTTCAGTCCTTTGGCCAGAGCTGAAGCTTTGTACACTTAAAAAAATTTTTTTTTTTTTTTTTTGAAGCGATGCCATAGAGAAGAACAATTTTGGGTTCCCCAAAGGACCTTTCAGTGAACAATTCTTATAAGAACTATTTTTTTTCTTTTTAATAATCTAAATACATTTTTTCACTATAATGAACCTTTTGTGGAATGGAAAGGTTCCATGGATGTTAAAGGTTCTGCTTGGAACCATAAATGCCAATAGAGAAGCTTTATTTTTAAGAGTGTAAGGGTTAGTGCACTATAGACCCCAGTGTGCTGTTATCTATAAATGTTAGCACAAGCTTTCATGGAATTGCTGTATTTCAAAAAAGAAATCAAGCCGAGTGATGTTTCCTCACATCTTAAAAAAAACGACAACCAGTTATGTGACACGTCCCCTCCTCCTTACTGACTGGATTTATACGCTCCTCCTTGAGTGAGGTGCGTCAGACATGAGGAACGCATACACCAGCTGCAAACGCTGGTGCACACACAGGTTGATCTTGCGCCTCCCGTGAAGCTGGCTCTATTGTTCCACCTGCCCCCCAGCACTGCTCTGCGCCCCGTCCCGTTCTGTGCTGTTAACTGAGACTATTTCACAAGCTGTAAATTCTGAGCAGATAAATAAATCATAAGGCCGGATGGCTGAAGGGGGGTCGTAACGGGATCTGCAGACTTTCACTCCAGGGGTCATCACTGCTATTCCAAACCTGGCTCAGTCTTGAAGAACGCACTCGACCCTCTGCAGCAGATGTGCTGGAGAAAACCCGGACAGACTCAGCAGCCATTATAATGACATTGTGTAGAGTATTAAATGCTAGATTGTAATAGGAAGCCCTGCTTTGAGCTGTGAAAACAGCTTGCTTCACCATGCATAAACACACTGAACATGACATCAATCATGACCTTTTTTTAATGTTTACCATAATCAATTATGAATTTAGTCTTATTAATTACGAATGCTATATATATATTAGAAAGAAGCTATATAAATGTGATATATATGTTTAAACATGAAAAAAAAAAAAATTAATGTGTGTTTGTGTGTATGCACATATTGCCATTCAAAAGTTCTGGGTCAGATTTAAAAACAAAACAAAAAAAAACATTCTCGCCAAAAATCTTCTATGCTCAACAAGGTCGCATTTATTTGATCAAAATGACAGTAAAAACACATAAATTACAGTAAAATAACTTTTTTCTAATCAATATATCAATATATTTTCAAATGTAATTTATTCCTGTGATGGCAAAGTTGAATTTTCAGCATTCATTAGTCTATTCCAGTCTTCAGTGTCATGTGATACTTCAGAAATCAGTCTAATATGCTATTTTGATGCTCAAATTTTTTTTTTATTATTATTATCAATGTTGAAAATGGTTGTACTGCCTAGCACATTTGTGGAAAACATTCGTGCAATTTTCCCCCCAAAAGAACAGTATTTATTTGAAATGGAAATAATTTTTTTACCTATATATCAGGGGCGTTTCCTCCAAGGAAGCAAGGGTGGCAGCGTCTCCTCCTCAAAAAACTGGATGATAAAAAAAGTCATAGTACAAAAATAAAACAACGCAAAATATTACAAAACATGACATAAAAAAGTGTTTCTAAAGTAAAACTGTCCAACAGTGACACCAGTAGATAAAGTTACAGTGGGAGTCGGCGTCTGTCGTGCCTCTCCTGAGCCCATTGAGTTTTAACAGACCCCCTAAAGCAGGGGTCTCCAACCCTGCTCCTGGAGAGCTACTGTCCTGCAGATTTCAGCTCTAACCCGATTCAAACACACCTAAACCAGCTAATCAAGGTGACAGGTGTGTTGAAGCAGGGTTGGGACTGAAGTCTGCATTTATACATATAAATATGTGTGTGGGTGTTCTTTGTTAATACCTTTATAAATTGTATTTTGATAGATTAACAAGTCTAAAGAACATGTACTATTTTTTGAGCAATTATTTTGTAGGCCTATTAACTACAGAGGGTTTTTCTCTTAATAAATTATGCAAAATATGATAAAGGTAGCATTTACATAGGTTGCTGACAAGATTGCATGCATTTATTAATCTATAAAAACACTGTTGTCTAATGATCAGGATCTCACTTCGTCCCCTGAATGGGGCCCGTTCATGCTTGGTGAAATGTTGTCCCTAAAACCCCAGTGCTGCAATAATATAACCCTGCTGCCCACCCATCCCAGGCCTCTCTCACTGATCCATCATGAGCTGACAGTGCATGTCCATGGCTGAATTTCTGCTCCATAAATAGAGCTGCGGGCCTCTCTTTTTTAGGCCGCCAGTGATGGCCTGCCATCCCTGTCATGTGGCCTATGTGATGGCTTGTGAACACATCTTCGCCACTGACCTGTGACCAGTCCTAACAGTTTCTCTCTTCCACCTCCCTGTCCTGCTCACTTCCCTTTCTCTCCTGTCTCTGTTCTTTTCACAGACAGCCTCCCTCTCTCATCAATCACTAGCCTGTTGGAGGTGAAAAAAATAAACAATACCCCCCTAGGACGCGAGGGGCGATTTTCGAGTGGTGGCAACAACTTTGCAACTTTTCAAAAATATTCTTTCCTCAGTGGGGGTTCATCCCATGAATCTGCCAGCCGCTAAAAGTTCACACTCAGTGGAGACTGTCAGTAACCCGCACCAGACTAGAGCAGAGACATTCACACCAACAATTGGTACTTAATAAATCAAGTCCTCATTTAAACACCTCCATTTCAGCACCATGGGGTTGTGGAGGAACAGGAGGATTCTTAATGCGACAAACATTTCTTCTTCAGGACGATCAACATATCTTTCACAAAAATCAGTTAATTCTATGTTAATTGGTTGTTTTCTCTGTTCAAATATAGCTCAACTTGTTGGCCTAATAAGTTGCATAACCATATAGCCAACTGCAACAAGAGTACAGTCAACCCGAAAATGCTTAGAAGGAACGCAACGTGTAAGTCAAAGTTGAATTGTGGTAATTGTCCTGTTACAATGCAAGGTCTTCAAACTTGCCAGCTGATGTTGGAACAAACTGGCATGGGATGTGGGGATTATCATAGCTGGGCTTGAGTGAACCGGCCACCTGTGTTCTCTGCCACAAGAGAATGCGACTGACCCTCGCTTCGTGCGGCCACATACAGTGTGTAACTGTAGTTGTGTACAGCATTTTGCTGAGAAGCAGGTGTTACACATTACATTCAACTTGACAAATTGCTATATTCTCATCTGCTGTACTATGAGCGGTGCCCTGTGGTGAACCTATATGATCGGAGACGTATTTTCTGCATCATTATGTCACAATGCTGGCTTGTAATTTTTTTAATCGCATTAGTAATGGATAGACTGTAGAGATAACATTATGGGTATGCAGAGCTTGGATGTTCCCTGAAGCAGAGCAGAGCATAATTAAATCCAAACAGCATAATTAAAACGCCACTGGCTTCTGATGAGCACTACGGTACTGAGTAAGGAGGCCACCCACGACACAACGTGACAATCACTGTGCTTGAGAGCAGGCTAATGTAATCTAATATCGGTGGATATCTTTCTCTCTGTCCTGGTGCCACATTTCTGATAGTTTACACCACAAGTGTCACCAGGTCATTACATTTATTTCAGACAACGTCAGTCTGATGTCATCGTTTAATTAAGACGTTTTGCAGCTCTGAATACCAAAACATGTTTTGAGGTTTATTAACTGATGAAGACTGCTAGCCAGAAACTTTTTGTTTTATCAGTCGGCCATTGAGTAAACAAAGCGATCGGTTCATATTATCAGGAACAGAGGCCTAAAGAGCTTCATCCTGAGAAATGCAACTCCTGTCCTCAGCTGTTCTAATATGACCTTTCTGCAGTCCCTGGTACAGACAGTTCTGGCCGGCCATTTGATATGCAGATACCTAGTAAGATGTACACTGTGACATCTGGTTAGGGATTTAGCGCTGCATGTGGACAGTCTCTGTCTGAAGTCTGAGTGGAGATGAGTTTAGGGCCAGTAATTACTGTGCTTCAGTGTTGGTGATGAGTGATGAGGGAGATGAGCATCGGCCAGCAGAGCTGCTGAACTAAGGTCACAGTCATCAGCATGAAGTGATGGCTAGAAGTGAGGTGATAGTGTGGGTCAGTCTAGGGTTTATTGGTCATATATATTAATCAGTACGTAAGTTATTAGTATAGGGGCTTAGCAACATGACAGCATTATATATATGAAGAGTTCCAATGCAAAAGCCTCTAAACGCCTTCTTGGTCAAAAATGAGATAACTATACTGAGTGAATGCTCTCCACACATAGTATATGTTCAAGTACTTTCACTTCAAATGCGCTAAATCCCAGCCTCAACCCATTTAGAAGTACCAGTACTTACATAGAAACCTATGCAGCCAGAAAGAAATGCTAATTTTAAAGAAAAACGTCAGACGTACTTAGAGGCTTTTGCATCTGAACTCTTGACATATATATATATATATATATATATATAAGTTTTTTGAAAGAAATTAATGCTTTTATTTAGCAAGGACACATAAAATTGATGAAAAGTGAAGGCAAAGATATTTATGTTTCAAAAGATTTCTATTTCGCTGTACCTCCGACTAGAATGTCCAACAAAACGTCCGAATAATCAAAAACCGGAAAAATGTTGTCTGGGATGTGCTGCTTAATGTTAAGGAGTTCGTCTCTGGTAAAACTTATAGAAGAAGAATGCTGTTCTATAAAAATGCTGTTCTAGAATGCTGAAATAATGCTGTTCTAGAATGCTGAAATAAATGCTGTTCTTTTGAACTTTCTAATCATCATAAAATTATGATTAATGATGAACTTTTTCCACTAAAATATTAAGCAGCACAACTTTCAACATTGATAAGAAAGAATAATTTCTGAAGGATCATGTGACACTGAAGACTGGGGTAAATTCAGCAGCCATTACCCCACATTTTTTAAAAAGTACATTTTAAAATATATTAAAATAGAAAACAGTACACAATATTACAGTTTCACAATATGACTGTTTTTACTGTATTTTGATTACATATATGCAACCTTGAGGAAACATAAGGGACTTACCAACCCTGAATGGTAGTGCATATGCAGGCTGTGGCATTTCAAATAAAAGGACAATATTCCCACATGTTTGACCCAAATGATGGTTTCTCTAATTATATATATTAAAGGAACCATAATTTGAGCCAAATAAATACCTCAGCCTACCTATATTTATATTTATGCATTTGGCAGATGCTTTTATCAAAAAAAAAAAAGAAGCTTCCATCAGAATATCCCTACAATGCCCCAAAACACACATCAGCTCAAGCTGCCTTCTCAAATGTCATGATATATGAAATGAAATACAATAGAATACCTTTTGGATGTAGCACAGATTTGTGGCATGAACATCATCTGTATATAATTCTTTCAATAGTTTCTACCATCTGAAGTTTCTAAGTGACTTCTAGTTTTTATTGTTGCTCTGCATAACTGCGGGAACCCTTTAGCTGTCAGTGCTTTATTTACTGGCATCTCTTACGAAATTCTTTTCAGCATGGATTAAGAACGTTCATTTAGGAGGTCATGTCTCCCAACCCCCTCAAAACTACACTTATGTACTGAATATTTACCCAACCTATAGTAGGGTGACCATACGTGCCATTTTCCCAGGACACGTCCTGGTCAGGATTTGTTTTGGCTTTGTTTTCCTGTTTTCATGCTTGCTGAAGGTAATGATCGAAAAGTAGTTTGACCAATAACATGCAAGCATTGTACATAATGGACCAATCATGGCGTGTGAGAAGGTGGGATCTACGGTCAAAGCGATGCAATTACGCGTACATATTAGGTGTGTTCGACTTAAAAGCAGTGCGGCTCAGACCGATCAGTGTTTGACAAGTACCTCGAGAGCTTTCGAAAGCATAACCGTCTGTATGGTACTTTGATGTCATACACCGATCGGTCTGCACACGCAAACAAAGCCAAAACCTAGATATTTTAGGCAATATAGAAATCCTGGCCAGGACGCGTCCTGGGAAAATGGCACGTATGGTCACCCTAACCTATAGTTACATTCCACCATCTATTTTCCTACCATGAATCTCCTCACAGTTTCAGCAGGCTAAATTACAGCAGCGAGAGCTTTTCACATTAAAGGATCCGGGTGTGTGGATGGTCTAAAAGCAGAGACAGAAGCTCCTCTCGGCATGTGAGAGGGCAGCCACCACATGTACGGAGTCTAGATATCATCACATCACATGAAGATTCCACATCATGCACATCAATCTCTTGCCTGCATGATTTATTTTGGAACTCTGGCTTCAGCACAAAGGGGTGGGAGCTGATTGCAGGGGTCAACATTTACTGTGTGTGGTGTCAGGAACAAAGGGTGGAAGCGCTCTTCACTCGCGCGGGTTGGTAATGTTTGTTTACCACTGCAGTGCTATGAAGGAATATGTTCAAACACCATGAAAACATCTCTTTCACCCTTTTAGAAATGGACATCTTTAAGGTCCGTTCACACCAAGAATGACAGCTATAAAGATAACTACTACATTAGCTATTAAAGATAACGCATAATCTTATGATTAATTTAAGCACGCACTTTACTTCTGTCATCTGTCACTTTAAATGCTCAAGGTTGGATTTTGATTGACTGTCAATGTTTTTATCATTCATCGTCTGGAAATAAATCGGTCTGAAAGTGATTTCAGCGATATCATTCCTCTGTGCTGTTATGGTTATAGTTATGGTCTGGATTTTGCTATTCTTATAAATTTAGCGAGTTTTCTTGGTATGAATGGCCGTTTATACATTAATACATTTCTCTTTGTACTACTATTGCTAGAGAAAATTTTGTTGCAAATAATAATAGCTAGTGTTTATTTTCGCGATATATTAGTGTCTAGTTTCAGTTTCACCTTTATCGCAACATTTGAAAACCCACTGAAGAAAAAGTACCCGTAAACTAAGGTTTGCACATTCCTCTCATCAAATTGAGATGGACAAAGACGGACCTGCTAGAGGGCTATTTTTTTTTTCCCCTTTGACAGACAGGATATTTTTTACGTTTACAGCCTGAGATTAAATCTTTTATAGTAAATAGTTGGAATTGTGTGTGTTGTACTTGGCAGTGCCCTGTTGCTTATAAAAAACAGTGTGAGCAGAGGGTTCACACTTTAGGTGATAACTACACTGGGCCTTTATGAAGCATGAGGGCTGGCCAAGGAATGATGGTTTATTTTGGAGGCTAAAACTGAACTTAACTTCATGCGCAAAGTTGTCAGGATTTGCAACTTGTATACTGGATTTGAGCAATTTGTATCTGCATGATGTCTTCTTGTTTGGATCTGTCAACATGAGCAGCCCCCTTGAAAAAGCGAAGTGTATTTGAAGTCAGATGCATTTGATTGTTTTCACTCAAAAACCAAGCCTTTTTTTTCCAAAGATGCTTTAGGACCACATAACAAGAATGAGGTCACTGACACTGGGTCAAAAATCTTTTGTTAAAATTTGACTCTTTAATTTCTCCATGTTTCCTAACTTTATATTTTTTGAACCTCCACCTGCCATTTCAGAACAAGTCAATTGAACTTTGACCCCTGCGGCAGCCTCCTCCTCTTCTCGACCTTTAAAGAGTGGCGCTGAAAGGCGATGGATGTTTTTACACAAAGTCTCTGATAAGAACTGACAGGTCAATAAAAACAGAAATATTATCAGCTCCATCATTAACTGCTACCTCGGCAGCTGCCAAAATGTCCCCCAATGCTCTGGCTGGTTTCTGTCCAGACGCTTATGTCTTTCCGTAAAGGTGCTAATTTTACGGTATTGGACCGCTCAAAGCCACAGATATACCAAATGCTTTTGATGCCAGTTCTTTTTCCAGTTGGTTTTACAGTGGCTCAGATTTATTACAGATCCTGTTCCTAGTCAACCATATATGTTCATGTATAGCCACAAGGGGTCCCACTGATAATCTGATTCAGAGCTGATCATAAACTGTAAAAAATGTTGTTTCCTTTCCATATGGTAAAATATTGATTTTGATATTACTGTTTTATATTACATATTATATTAAATATATAGTTTACATTTATACATTTTAATGTTGTAATATTATTAGATTTGTATATATATTTCATGCACTTTTTATGCTAAAACATATATAATAATAAAAAAAAGGAAATGGGGCCTCTCAGAATTCTCAGTATGAAAGTTAGTGTAGATTTTAAAGACATGTTTAATCCAGTTTTTGTTATTCGTTGCGTTAATTTTAGCTTTTTAATGTGTTGGTTGTGTGACTAGCATGTTATGTGTGTTATCCCAATGGCGTTTGAGTACAGCAGGTTACAATGTTAGTGTGTCCTATTTATTTAAATTTCATTAAAGTTGGCCACTTGCAATTAACTAAGTTAAACCAGCCATGTTTAACAGTTACATGCAGTAAAATATATTAGTCACAACCCTACCTATAACATTCCCACTGTTTTTACTTACAGCTTCCAGTTTTTTACTTTAAAGGGATAGTTCACCCAAAATTGAAAATTACCCCATGATTTACTCACCCTCAAGCCATCCTAGGTGTATATGATTTTCTTCTTTCAGACGAATCCAATCGGAGTTATATTAAAAAATGTTTTGGCTCTTCCTAGCTTTGTTATGGCAGTGAATAGTGGCCGAGATTTTGAAGCAAAATAAAGTGCATCCATCCATTATAAAAAGTACTCCAAATGGCTCCGGGGGTTAATAAAGGCCTCTGAAGTGAAGTGATGCGTTTGTATAAGAAAAATATCCATATTTAAAACGTTATAAACCGTAATCTCTAGCTTCCGCTAACTGTCGTGCCCGCGTTCACAAGAGAGAGAGAGTTCCAGCAGATGACATAGGACGTAGGCGTAGCGATTGTATTCTTTTGAAAGAAGAAAGTCATATACACCTGGCTTGAGAGTGAGTAAATCATGGGGTAACTATTCTTTTAAATTTGCAATTTTTTTTCAAAACATGAACAAGAAACACAACCCAAAACACCACATTACACACAGCCAGGTCACTTCATATACAATGGCTGTAACCGATCATAACTCGTTGAACGATCACATGAATGAAGAGTGCTATATGTTGGCAGATGAAAGCAGTATTGGCTAGTGGTTAAATGGATCGTAGTTGATCCGTGATCCGTACGGACCAAGCCCCACAGTTCGGCACGCATGTGATCCGCGGATTAATTGCAAAATTTAACCATAATAGAGTATAAG
>NW_015650696.1:260381-260934 GCF_001515625.1 Sinocyclocheilus rhinocerous | reverse complement strand
CATGAACAGACTAGACTCACCGACAGCGGGTTACAACATCAACACACGACCAGGCACAATGACAACATGATGGCTACTTATAACAGACAATGAGGGTCACATGACAAGAACAAGCCAATGGGAAACAAGACACATGACTAAGACAACCAATCAGAACATGACACAGACAAAGGAATCACATGACTAGACAATAACAAAATGAGAGCATGACACATACACAAGGCAGAGAGACATGAGGCAAGGGAAGCATGACACTAACAGGGACCATGACTAAACTCCAAAATAAAAGACATGAAAACATGAACAAGAAACACAACCCAAAACACCACATTACACCCAGCCAGGTCACTTCATATACAATGGCTGTAACCGATCATAACTCGTTGAACGATCACATGAATGAAGAGTGCTATATGTTGGCAGATGAAAGCAGTATTGGCTAGTGGTTAAATGGATCGTAGTTGATCCGTGATCCGTACGGACCAAGCCCCACAGTTCGGCACGCATGTGATCCGCGGATTAATTGCAAAATTTAACCATAATAGAGTATAAG
>NW_015650696.1:249227-260178 GCF_001515625.1 Sinocyclocheilus rhinocerous | reverse complement strand
CTCTGCAGTGTTATTTTCCCTAATTACATTTCTGTATTTGAATACTACCAACCTTATTTTATTTGTAACATATTCTGTTGTATTTATCTATGCTTGTAATTTGTGTGTTTGTTCTTATTTTTACTGGCTGTTCTCTTGTCTCTTTAATCATGTTTAAACTTTCTTAGTTAATCTAGTAGTATTTGCTGTGGTATCAAAGAAGTACTTCGCTTTAAGTAATAGGCCTACATGGAAAGCAAGTTAAATTGAAATATTTTTATTTTCTTGCTGATCCGAAAAATGATCCGATCCGTGGATCAAAAACCGTAATGTGATCTGAACCGTGAGATTTGTGATCCGTTGACCCACTAGTATTCGCACCTGAATGATTTGCAAAGTTGACTTTATACATGTTAAAACCACAGATTACTGGTACAAATCCTCTCATCTGAGGTGTGTCTTTCACCAATAACGGCTGTTTATAGTATCCTCAGAGCTCTCTCTCTCTCCCAGAAGAGAGGAATGATCTGCTGTTTGTGATGTGTGTTTGATGTTCTATTTCAGCATCGACTTCTGTCACATTAATCAGAGTGCTGGACTGGTCCGCTTGACATATTCAGCCATTCCTAACGCTCTTACTCGCCCACAGACGATTTATTGGGGGGAAAAAAACCTCGGCTATATTTGCAGCTCAACCTTTGCTCTTAGCCACCAGCTGACGTCAGTTAATTATTCATCCCCTGAATCAAATACACTTTCTCTGTGCCAAGTCATCTCGCTGTGTTCTCTTACTCGTGTGGGGAGAATCAAGACATGAGACAAGACAACCCCCCCACCACCCCACCAGCAAAACTAGCCAGTCACTGTGGAAAATCAGCCGTTCCATCTCATGTTATCCTAGCAACCAAAGTTTGGTTGCCAAGGTACTTGTCAGTCAAAGTATCATGACCTATTTTTTGCTCTGTCACACTTGATTTATATAAATGTATTTATATATATTAATTATATTAAAAAAAGAAAAAATATATAATATTTACCTGATATAAATATAATTGATAAAATTATCATAATTTTAAATTTAATTAAAATTGTGCATTTACATATATTTATTTTGAGTTTGTTTTGCTTCTGTGACAAGTGTAAGGGTTTCTTTGTCTGTTTACAACCATTCCATGTTATATATAGACACATGAATTAAAACACATGCTCTCTACGCAAACTCCGCAATTAAAAATTGTGATTGGTGCCAGAAGAACAAGCCCAGTCATATCAAGTGTATTGGCATTATAATACGTTAGTTGCATTATAGTAAAATAACCTTCAGTAAAGGATCTGAACTTGAGTAAATGTGCATTCACTGCTCTTCATGGTGGATAACTGCACTGCCTGCATAAATATAAAATATAGCTGTAGAAATTGAAGCATAAGGCTTTAGGAGACACGGCTAAAGCACACAAAGCCTGTGGAACAGAGGAAAGACACCCTAACCCTGGATAATTCCCAAACAAAGTGTGAGAAAGGGGAAAATAAGTATTACTTAGTAATGTTATGAATGGCACGGTTTATACAGGGATAAATATCACATTTCAACAAAAATATTACTTCATATGAAATGCTTGCTGCATTTGTCGCGTTTTTCACGCTGACTTACACAACTGTATTTAAAATGGAAATTGTTATGGTTGGATTTCAGATTTTCTGATCACCTTACTGATCTTCACTTAAGTTTATGTCTGCACTATCAGCTGAGTGTGAGACTGGTTGGATACAGTTTAACAAAAGGAAGCCCTTTTTCTCACATCTTTATTTTACTTTGCTGACAAGCACTATAATGATAAAAATATTACAATAAAAAAATTAAGTTCACATTAAACCCATAATAATACAGATGGCATAATAGAAAGCCACGTAATGATTCAGTGTTCAGTGGCTAATCCATAAAACATGGTCAGTTTACAGTAAATGGTGCACAGGGTCATACATATAAAAACAAAACACCATTAAGGTGAAACACAAGACACTGTAATTATGCAGTAAACATTAAACAAAATATAACACACAAAAAAAATTAATTTGTCAGTATTATACAGTTAAATGACAATGAATGCAATGTTAATTCATTTACAGTTTTTCACCATATATGACCCTGGACCACAAAACCAGTCATAAGGGTCAATTTTTTGAATTGAGATTTATACATCATCTGAAAGCTGAATAAAGAAGCTTTCCATTGATGTATGGTTTGTTAGGAAAGGACAATATTTGGCCGAGATACAATTTGAAAATCTGGAATTTGAGGGTGCAAAAAAAATCTAAATATTGAGAAAATCGCCTTTAAAGTTGTCAAAATGAAGTTCTTAGCAATGCATATTACTAATCAAAAATTAAGTTTTGATATATTTACGGTAGGAAATTTACAAAATATCTTCATGGAACATGATCTTTACTTAATATCCTAATGATTTTTGGCATTAAAGAAAAATTTATAATTTTGACCCATACAATATTGTTTTCGCTATTGCTAAAAATATACCCAAGCGACTTAAGGCTGGCTTTGTGGTCCAGGGTCACATATATGGTTAAGCAATAAAGTTTTTACTCTAGCATTAGTGTTTTTTCTGTAAAAATTGCAAAAAAAAATTTTTACAGTCTAGTTTTCATTATTGCAAAGTTTTTTTATTTTAGGGGTCATATGATGCTGCTAAAAAGAACAGTATTTTGTGGTGTCTGTCATCCTGTGCTGATCCGTCATTTTTCATTGTGTGTGTTTCGTGTCTGCATGTGTGCAGCTTTAGGCCTGCCTGTCTGTTTTTCCCCTTCGGGGTGGTTTGAGTTTGTTTTTGTTTCATTTTTATTATTAAAATAAATAACCATTTCTCGTCCAAGTCCTCGCTTCATCTCCCCACACGCACCGTGACAGAGTCTTTACGACATGGCGGCGGAAACAACAAAACTACAGCGAGAATAAAAGTTACGCCTTCTTTCTTTGCGTGAACATTTGGGCGGCGTTATGCAAATCTTCCCACAGAGTGACGTAGGTATGTTGTGGCGTGTTAGAACGAGCCGTTTTAGGTAGGTGTGGCTGACTCTTAACTTTTATAAAGAATATCTCTTTGGAATTGAGACTTTAGTTGGGTGCATTATGCAAATATTTCCACATAGTGGGGTAGATATGTGGGGGCGTGTTAGAACCAGCCGTTTTAGGGGGGCGTGGCAGAGTCTTAACTTTGATAAAGAATATCTCTTTGGTTTTGAGACTTTAGTCTTTGCAACTTCAAGGATCTTATCTATGCACAATCAGCTTGTAACACTTCAAAGAGAAAGGAAAACTTGAAATCGCATCATATGACCCCTTTAAATCAACTCTGAAGTGTTGACCTATGATCCTGTCTTCACATGCAAGTCGTATTCGATTAGAATGTTTCACTTCTTGTTACGTGTGTTAATGTTATCCAGCACTGCCACTGTATTTCATTATGAAAATATTTTTTTGCTTGCAAAACTCCATTATCATTTAGTGTAGATGTAATTTGAGTGCATAAAGATGTTTATTAAAGTGGTGCACATGAATCTGTAACTGATCAGAGATTCGTGGCTTTGGGACTTGCTAAGGTACAATGTGTTGGAGTTTAAGTGGATATGTTGTCATGTTGAGAAACCGAACCACGCTCAATGTACACTTGTGAACCTGTCAGCCCAGCAATATCCAGGAGGAGGAGGGGGATTAGTTCTATTAGTTCTGGACAGCATAGACACATTCGCATTCGTGAGGAGTCACTGAGGTCTTTACTGCTAATTATAGGCTGAAATCTGACAGAGAAAAATTAGAGGGAAAAGGGACAGCTGCACTGTACTCTAGCACAATGGTGTGCAGAGAAAAATAGGGAGACGAGGGGTGATAGATAAGGTTTCGGTCTAAATCCTCTAACCTCTTCTGATGGGAAAACAGAATTCAATCATCTTGGTGTCCTTCTCTCTGTTTCACCCCCTCAAAACCCTCTTCTCAGCTCACAAGGAGGTCAGGAGTAAGTCCCACATGGGGTGGCCTCTGACTTACCAGGATTCCCTGTTTTGCATTGAAGCCACACCATTCCTAAGCTGGGCTTAACTTCAGGAAAGGAGCAGAGCTCTGTGACGTATGTATTCTCAGTTCAGACTGTGCTAAACCTTATCAATCCAAAGAATAATAAACATTTCTCACTGGTGTATTTTCCAGCACAGGGAAACTATAGGAAATATCAATGGAAGTTTATCCAAAAATGAAAATTTTTCAGTGAAAAGTGATCATTTACTCACCTTCATGTTGTTCCAAACCTGTGTGAGTTTTTATCTTCTGTGGAACACAAAAGAAGATATTTTAAAGAATATTTCTAATGTGTCTGTCCCAATAAAAGTCAATAGGGTCCAAAACAACAACACAACACATTTTTCTGTGTTTCAAATGATGGCATAATTTGCTGTGAATTTTATCCTTCATGATGGGCCAGTGTGCAAAATGTTTTCTCAATGTCAGTGTAATATTGTAACGCCACTGTGAGAATGTCACTGCATCAGCCTAATGTGACGCTCATCTATCCTGCAGATTCAGAGAGGCAGCAGAAGCCAACTTGAGATGTTTTTCCTTTCTGTGATTGACAGGTTTCGTGCAATCCATGTGGATTCACACCGGAGATCCACAGAGACTAGGGGGGCCCCCGCATGATCTGAACTGACCTTGCCAAACTCATCTGCAGAGTTTGCTGCTCTCAGCCGGCAACAGGTGTACTTAACACCCGTACCCTGTGAGCTTAAGTCTACCTTTATTTTATTTCCCCATGTTTTGAGCTAACTATAGAAGTGTTCATAAATTGTGCCAGTTTATCCTATATTTTTTCCCTTCTGAATTAAAGTCAGTAATGCATATTTACACAAAGGATATGCATATTTCAGAATTAAATAGTTCTCTGAAAAATTCTAAGATATACTAAGAAATGCAGTGCCAAGGGAGCTTGTTTCATTCAGCCTTTGCATATCTGTACTCCATGTGAGAGACATTTTTTTTTTTCATTCTGTCTTCTGTGTGAAAGGAAAACTCCCTCTGCTGGCACAGTATGTAAAAGCACTGTGAAAGGCCTTTTTATCTGTTGTAACATAATTTAAGCCAAAAATAAATATATGTATGATCTTTCATGTTTTATTAAACTGAATTCAAAACTGTAGGTTGTACAAGAAGTACAACAGTCTCACATCGTCTAAATTTGAGTCCCTTTTCAGTACAGCTATTGTATTATCTTAGCTTTGAATTAAGTATAATAAAAAAATTACATATAATATAGTTATATAATATATATAACTTTCACCATTTAAAGCCTGTAATAGGGTTGAGTTTGGTGTCCAGTGTCTGGCACTGCTGTCCATCTATCCATCCCTTTGAGGCCTGTAAGATGGAAATGTGCTCTATGATGTAACTTTGATATATGACACATCACGTAGTGGGATGTAAAGTCTGGTACAACATTCATTCAGAGTATTATAATTCCAATTTAGAGTGATACTCTGTGGTTTTTTGTTGTAATTCAACCTTTTATTGTGTCTTTGGGCTTTGTTCTTACCAAAGTTTTATTTCTTATTTGCGGTGAGAGGCACCGTATGGTCAATGTGAGGCCCTCTTGACTTTTACAAACCAGTCTTCCTGCTTTTCTCATTTCTTAAGAGGAAATAATTTTTTTTTCTGTGGGCTGGATGACATAATAGGGACGCATGCAAACTGTGGCCATCTGTGAAACAAATAATCATTTTATAAATGAAGAGCCCTTCAAATGAAAGGCCTCACTGGTGTAGACCTGTACGTGTTTGGCTCAACATTCATTAATGGTGCTCCTCTGTGCTTGTACTTAGTTTCTTCATACTTGCTCTGTTCCAAAACCTAGTGAGCTGCCTATGTAGACAGCATTTTAAGGCATCATAGATGCACGTAGATGCATAGACGCACAGATAATGTAATCCGAATGCATTGTAAGAAGATCAGAATGAAGAATGAAGAAATACCATTCAGTGGTTTGGGGCATTAATTTGATCAACAGTGACCGTAAAGACATTTATAATAATAAATATAATGTTCATATAATAAGTAATATATTTAAGTAATATAATTCTGTTTTTTTAAACTTTCTATTTGTTTCCACAACAATATTAAGCAGCACAGAGTTTTCAACATTGATGATAATAAGAAATGTTTCTTGAGAACCAGATATTAGATGTAACCATATTAGATAGAACCATATTAGATGTAATAATATTACTATCATAAGAGACTTTATTTAAACAACTTTAAAATGGTTATGTATATATACCATATAAAAGTATCAGTAAAAATAATTGAATATAATTAAAAACAGGCTTTTTAAATCCAACATTTGTGTGTGCTATCTGTCTATATTTTTGCTTGGAGTATCACATCATTAGCTTAGCAACATGCTAACACCAAACTATTGGAATCAATTGTGAGTTACAGTAAGTCTTCCATTCACTTCTCTTCAGTGCTGTTTATATGATGCATGTTTGTAGGAGTTGCTGATTATGTAAGGTGTTCCAAATTAGTTCTCATGGCCTCAGTATGCAGTCAGTTTTCTATGTAGGCAGCAAGTACAACAGTACATACTCATATTCAAATGATGCATTATGCATATTCAAAACAACATTTTTTTGAAATAAGATGACTTATTTCAGTTTTAGAGTGTATAGGGCATGAATCCTCAAGCTGGTGAGCATTAGAGTTGCCCTGAAGGCTCAGATGAATTCCAAAAGTTTATTGACTGACAAGTCTCCTGTCCCCATATTGGGTGAAATTGGAAGTGCAGAGGTGTTGTGTGTGCTGTGTGAACATGATGTTACTGTTGTTCTAGACTAAATGTGAATGTGCATTAATTCATCCCACTCACAAAAAACTGATTTGGTATTCATGAAAATGAATTAAAAAAGTGAAATGCAAACTCAGAATATGACACAAACCTGCAATAATTAAATATGTTAAATAACACAAATGTCTAATCCCATTTTATTAACCAATGTCTTTGCTGCTGACTTTTGATGGTCGAGTTCAACCATACTAATAAGCAAAAATGACTTTAGATAAACTAACAATTATGCTTCGTTGTTTTTTTTTATTGCTGAAGAGTGTTTGTTCTCCTGCGTTCTACTGTACAGACGTGAATTTACTTTTCCTTCAGCCTGAGGTTTATTCATTACACTTTTTGGTGTGAAAGGGCTTTTACATTTGCTATAAATAGAACTTCTTATATTAAAAACAATCAAGCCCTGCTCATATTTAAAAAGTAACGCAAAAGTAATGTAACGCATTGCTTTCCATGAAAAGTAACTAAGTAACGTAATTAGTTACTTTTTTAGAGAGTAACGCAATATTGTAATGCATTACTTTTAAAAGTAACTTTCCCCAACACTGCTGAGAATGCTTTAGCTCCCTATGGACAGCTGCCACTCTTTTCCTTGTCCATACCCCAGGACTGTGTTAACGAGAGTGATGACCGATAGGTCTGTTAGTGTCTGTTCTGAGTTAATGAGGTCAGTCACTGAATGTTTGGGGTTTGTGTGTGTATCCTGACCCACTTAATTCTCTCTGTCACTACATCCTGCTGCCCAGATCATGACATGGGGAATTGCACATTAAAATAGCATTTTAGGAACCCCAAGTAATACTTTTTTTTAAATGTCTGAAAGATGTAATTTAATTATTTTATGTTTTTAATGATATGCCCAATGCTGCCGTTATTACCATCATGCCAAGAATTTTAGAAGACAATAAAGTAAAAAATATAGAAATGTGGTCATGATAGAAATGGGAAGTGACGGGAGCACATCAGTTTGAAGGAATCTAATTAATTAATTTTTTTGTGTATAGTTATATTTATTGGTATTTTACATACAAGTGTGAAATATACACTAGAAGTATCATAACATTCCCATTTTCCATCATAACAAAATAAAATAAAAATTTTTAATGACCTCATGATCTGGAAATAGGTTTATTAGGTGTCACTATCAAATTGGTATGTTTAATTAAGAAACAATCCATATGTTGATGACATTTTAAATAGTATAAGGTAACACCTCAACCTGTGGCTGTTTGAGCATGTGTGTGACTGTGGGATCTGTGAAAATGGCTGGCACAAGACTCTGTGTGACACAAGTCCTGAGCAATAAATGCAATTTGAGTGGAGGAACACTTAGAATAAGACTCTGAATTAAAATCACGTGTAAAGTGATGATCTTTCTTTAACTGCAGTCTACATTCGAGATCCTTGTGAATTGGGTCAGTGGTGTTATTCCTGCAGTTGTACAGTAAAGTGACGTCAATGCTTTTCGTGGTTACATCGCTGTTCTCATGTTGATTGTTAACACTGCTATTCCAGACCAGGCTGAAGGCCGCTGGTTCTGTTCTCGGCTGCTCAGACCTCCCTGGCATCCCATGTCCATCACATTGCTCCTATAACAGCTCATTTTTAACAGTTCTTTTGTCTTTGAGTCGTTATGTTTCTCACAGATTTCTGCTCGTTCTAAATCAGATACAGATAAAGTAGCACAGTAAAGATTACATTAATATGAATGCATTAGTGAGAGCGATTGCGTATGTGAATCTCTCTACTAGTAGTTAAGCTGTGGGATTTAGTTATTAAGAAATATATGCTTGAACTTTTCAGTTTCTAAGCTATTTTATTGAGAAATCACAGAACAGTGTTGACAATACATTTCCGCGCTGAATGATTCTGTGCGCGTCATGTACGCGCTACTGTCTGTATCCTATGTGTGCGTTACAGTGCAGCAGCGCATTAGATTAGACCGGCGATTAATTTACCTGTACAATAAGCTGTTTAAAACGTGCATTCTCCCGTTCAATTTCGAGCATCCAGTAATATAATCACACGTCTTGTGGAGCGCTTTCAGAGTATGCATTTATTTGTCATTTGAACTGTTTGGAAACGGAGCGTAAATGTGGAAGTCCTTCAAAGATTTCTTATCCTGTTGCGCCCTCTATAGGACCAGCGACTAGTCGACGTCAAGCTTAAAGCGTCGTGGCAGAGCATTGAAGTCGACTAGTCGATTAGTCGGTGCAACCCCTAATATATATATAAACACACACACACATTTAATATGTATTTAATATGTGTTTTAATATTTAATTTGTATTATAATCTGTGAATATTAACAATTATGTATCAGCTAATACTGGTATAAATGTATTTTATTTTAATGCCATCTACAGTTGCAGCAATCCACACACACGTGCTTCCAGACGAACCTGAGAAGTCAGTGAAGAGCCAGATGATGTCGGAGGGAGATTTGAGAAGGCTTATCTTCGGATAGATCGGGGAACGGGCTGCAGCTGCGCTGAAATGATTTATATGGTCAGAAACACACACATGCTCTCTCTTTCTCTCTTGAACACACATTACTGCTGTTTCCCCTTCTTTCACACTCACTCATTCTTACTCTTTCACATGTTTACTAGCAAAGTTATTTCGAATGTATGCTCTTCATGTTCTCCAAACATACACTCAACACCTTGGATTTGGCCAGACATACACATGCTCTCAAATTCTGATGTACCTGGCTCAGGCTGGCTGTGAAAAGTAGTTGTGGTCACTGATGAATCTTTAAAAATACCACCAGCACTCTGGCTGTACATCAGCGACCCAACAACTCCTTCACACCAAAGTCCTCTAATAATATGGTGCTGCATGCTACCTGATCCAATAAAACATTAAAGTTTCTGTTTTTAGTAGTAGTTTCAAGCAACACTATTATTATTGCTCATACTTTTGGTTAGGTATATAAACAAAACCTTTATTCTTAAATGTGGGTGTGTAACTCATTCCTTGCTTTTTGTGCTACAGACATGAATGATGCCTCAAATCATGTGGCTGGTAAAAATAATAAATATTAAACAATAAAATGTGTGAATATATTCCATAGTTTTACATCATTGGTTCTCAACCAGAGACTCATCCAGCAAACTTCCAAGGGGGCGGCAGAAAGACTTAAAATAATTTAAATTGATGAATTATTTTAATTATTAATTATTGTGAATATATTGAAATAATCTAACGGTAATCTAAATAAAAGTAAAAAAAAATCAAGATGTAGACTCAAATCACATTTCTTTTTATTTTCCCTCAATAACTCAAGAATCACTTGTTTAAATTAAAGGAGAGACCCCCAAACATATAGTGACAACACTAGTAAAAAACACCCAGAACACATTAGCAACAACATAGCAACATCATGGCAACCGTCCACAACACCTTAGCATTGTAACAGGAAGTTTTGCACTGGCAAGGACTGTTGTACAAATTGTACAAATAGTTCAGTCATTTTGACACATTTGTTTTTGTTTTCAGATGATGAACCTGTTGGGAAGCAGAAACAGTTTAGAAGACAAAGGTGGACAAATACACAGTAATACATTTAAGTTCAGTCTGAAAAGACTGTCGAAACTCACACATTGTGCCTGGTTAAAACATGGTGGTACCCTACTACTTGTGTAGCAATCAGGGCTGCAATAACCATTGGGCTAGGCGGGGCTGAAGCTCCGGGGCCCGAGCAAGGAGGGGGCCCGTGATTGGCTGTGGAGTAGATTGACGGACATCGGTAGCGCCGATCGCCAAATCCCCACCACGACCCTCACTTTTTAGCGCTATTATTTAGTGGAGTTTTTCCGTAAATTCCATGCATTACCATCAGAGATTAAAACGTCACATTTGAATTTGGTTTACCAATCAAATGCATTTATTATATATTTTACTTTTGAACGAACTGTGCACGTAGCCTAGGCTATCTATCAGGTGATCGCTGCGCCTAATGTCTGCATTCACTTCTCTTCACTTCATTCTGGTGTAATCTAGAAACGGTCATGCAAAGAACAATCTTCGATAAGTAAAAATGTCAACTATTCTAAAAAAAAATGTGAGAGAGGGGA
>NW_015650696.1:239170-248960 GCF_001515625.1 Sinocyclocheilus rhinocerous | reverse complement strand
TTTTTTTTATCCATACTATGGAAGTCATGGGGGCACAGACACTGTTTGGTTACCAGTATTGTTCCAAATATATACGTTTACATTCAACATCAGAAGGAAACTCATACAGGTTTTGAACAACAACAACATAACTTTAATTTTTGGGTGAACTATTCCTCCAAAGCAGCCTAATATAGCTGCTGTTGCTATTTGTGTCAATAATGTAAATTAAACATTAGAAAGAAAATCACTCACTGTCCTTGACCGAATCGCTTTTGTAAAATAATGTATATTGAATTTATACAGTGAAGACTATTCAGTCTATTTGTAGTCTATTTATTTTATACAATATAATATTTCTTATTCAGTGGTTTAAGTGTTTGTAGGTCAATTTCTTTGTTCTATTGTAGTTCATGACTGTTTACTTGTCTTCAGTAAGTTTGTTTTTACGTAGGCTAGTATTTTTTTTTTATTTTGTGATATTGGAATTGGTAACAAGAATTATGAAATTGCAATGCATCAAAAATTTTGATTGGATAAAAATCCTATTTTAAGCGATATATATCATTATTATGATGGGGGCCCTGCAGTAAGTCATAGCCCTGGGCCCAGTGAGGTCTTAATGCGGCCCTGGTAGCAATGCATTAACTTGAGCACTGTAAAATGTGAAATCAACACTGTAATGTGTAACTGAAAAGGGTTACATGGATTAAAATCATTAGAAGTAGTGGCTTGGCACTTAAGATTGAATGGATATCATATAAATCGTGGTGTATGTGTGACTTTGCTTGGCCAGATAACACTGGCCTCTCAGCCAGCAGTATCAATAATAATCTGAAGCTGATATCAAACTTCATTTGACTTCTTAAAGGTGAATGTGAGTTAAAATTATCCTGAGCCAGGGGCCTGTTGGATTGCCAGAGAATGTGTAAATGAATAGAAAGTGTGTGGCGGGTGATCAGTAAGGGCTGATACTATACACTTTTCTATTAGCTTGCCTTACTGTCAGAGGAAAGGAGAGGGGGCAAATGAAAAAGAGAGAAGGCAGGTCTGATGTGGTTAGCAGATGCATGTGCGTTATTGCAGAGCCGGGATTTGGACATTCTCCATATACTACACTATAAATATCCTCCTGACGTTTATTACTCTCACAAGACTTCAGGTGCTAAAGCACTTGGACACTAGTCAAATTTTAGTCCTTTTTTTTAGACTCTTAAATTGAAATTAAAACGTGTCATATTCTAATTTTAAACAAAAGAACAGGTCAATCACACTGATAAATTAAGTAGGCAATAAGTAATCACATGTAGTGGGCCAGAGGAAGTGACCTTTGCTTTAATGCCTACAAAGTGCTTTTTAGTAAGACAGAGGATGTTTTTTTGAGGTAGAATGTTGTTTTAAAATAATACAGCATCCCAAAATGTGAGACAGATACAAGAATGTGCTTTCCAACTTTTTAATGTAAATATTTGTTATTTTTTCATATTGAAATGATTACATATACAGTAGCATATCAGTTTAGATATCAACTTAATTTATTACAGAAAAGAAGTCGTCTATGTCTGAAGGTCACATTTACCGTTGCTCAGCAAAATTTCACAGGTGAAAGAAAGAGGGACCAGATGTGACTAAATACCTTGAGTGAAATAATGATGATGAAATGAACACCCAAAGCTATTCTGCTGGCTAGCAAACAAACCAACCCTAAATAACTGCTTTCCAAACAGACTGCTATAAATCTCCACACACACAGAGGTCACTGCCAAACCAAAAGGCCTGCTATTGGTGGGTGTTTGTGAATTTGTGTGTCAAAGGCCATCAAACTTAAACCTGATGCGACTTTCACATAGGGACGTCCATCAGTCCATCATTTTTCATTGTGTCAATTCCCATTGAAATAACTGCATTTTGTTCGCAGAATTTTGCAGAGCAGCAGTAAATGTGACCGTACCATGATCTCTCTAGTTAATCATTTGCAACTGTTAATGAAATGCAACAGAATTCCATACATCTGGCCTTTTTTGCTGCTCTGAACAGAAGCAAAAGCTGTATTTTCAGGTGGTCTGCATGTGCTCTGGTTTTCTTAGAAATGCATTCTTTTATACAGGCTTCATGCGTGACACCTCTGTCATCGGATGACTTGTATAAATTGTTTCATTTGTAGGCAGAGGGTGATGGTGGGAGACGCGGTTGAGGGAGGAAGTGCCAAAAATGAGTAAATTTCATGCTATGCATTTTTATTTCACACTTGTTTTACTTCTTCTCCATTATCCTAAAGCTGCATGAAAAACAAAGTTCATGTGGTCAAATACTGGGAATGTAAGCAGTTTGTTAGGTTAGTGGAGTTTCTGGCCTGTCTGGATGGGGACACAGTTGATTAGAGGTTTGAATTGTATCGCAGCTGAAAATGGACTGAGACCACACGGAACCGACACGTAATTCTTGCTCGTACATGTCCCGGGGGAACCCTTACTAATACCTCCAGGTAATTCGGAGCAGCTGTCCACAGCTGGGTCGGCAAAAGAGAAAAGAGAAAATAAGAGAGATGGAAGAGGCAGATCTGGTGGATTTGGTTTTCTGTCACACATATCAGATTAGGAGAGCATTGGGAATAGACTTAAATTATAGGCTATATATCATACATTAAGTTATTTCACTCTGTGTACAGATAGTAGAGAATATAAGTATCATTGGCGTAGAGTACAGTGATTTGGTCATCTCAGTGTTATTATAATCCATCATAGAGAGTCTAACACTTAACTGGTGTATGACGCATGATTACAGTAACTCAAATATGTGGGAAAGCACTAGTGCAGATGGCAGAGTTTTTGCATAAAACTATTCATATCTGAGTTTCTGAGATTGGCCTATGACATTAAAATACTTCTGGACAGAATGAAACCACATAAAATGTGAGGTGGATCAAGATTTCTGACAGAAACAAATGATTCTATCAGCATTGTACCAACAGTGCAGTACCAGACTTCATTACTTTAAGCACTACTTGATGGTGGAAAGTCTAATTTATCTGAATCAGTTATATATTTATATATATAAATTAAGAGTAAATAAAGAAAAAAATGAAGAGTTTAATATTTTTTTTGTAAATCATTTGCTGTTCTTTCATTCTTTGCTCAAAAATGTTTGGGTCAGTAAGGTTTCTTTTAAGAAATTGATATTTTTGTTCAGCTAGGATGTGTTAAATTGATCAAAAGTGACAGTAAAGACATTCATAAAGTTAAAATATATTTCTATTTAAAATAAATGCTGTTCTTTTGAATTTTTAATTAATTAAGAATCCTGAAAAATTATGGTTTACACAAAAATATTAAGCAGCACAACTGTTTTCAACACTGATAATAATAAGAAATGTTTCTTGAACACCAAATCAGCATTTTTTTTAAATTGTAAAGATATTTCACAATGTCTGTTTTACTGTATTTTTTTAAAATGCAATCTTGGTGAGCATTAAAGACTTATTTAAAAAACATTGTAACAAATCTTACCAACCCAGCTATTGAACAATAGTGTGTATTAGTCTGTTTTCTAGCAGTATTTAGTGTTAATTGCAGTCACCCTAATTGGCATTGTTAATTTATTCAAAAACCTTTGCTGTTTTGTGCCAGAAAAATATGGCTCTAGTTAAATTATGAGTTATATTATTAAATAATTGGATATTTAAAAATACTGGACCCTTAAGTGGTTCCTTTTGTTAAGAGCTGCTTGTGCTAACTATTTAAAATAGTAAATTCTGAGTAACTTATGAGTATCTTAGCAAGCTGCAGTTATAAAGTAGTACAACACACACTATATCTTCTTTGAATGTCTTTAAAAAAATAAATCAATAACGACGTGAGAACCCTGTTTTCTCTCTTCTGTGCCCTTTAATGATCAACAGAAATCAAAATATTCCCTTAATTACTTTAATGTCGCTCTCTTACTTAAATGTGCAGTTTTCTGAACTTCAGCCAGGTGACAGGGCTGCATGTGATGGACTCATGTGTAGTATTGTGATGAGGGTGGGATTTAGGGTGGATACCAGGGCCTAATAGGGTCCAAAATGTAACGGAGACCACAGGGTTATGAGACTTGACGCACATCTCCAGTTGAATTTGGCCCCCGAGGTGCATTGCTGAAATTAAACTACTGTTCTGAGAAGTGTCTTTCTTAGTCATCTTACTTTAGAATAAACAGAGTTTAGGGATTATAAATAGACCTAGTTCATCTATTTATTCCATAGTGCTATTCAGCCCCTGAATAGGGGTCAGTCTTATGGTTTCAGATGGTTGAGAGGGGGAGTATGGAACAGAGGGGGCGTATGGAACAGATATACAACCGCAAATGTATGTGTGTGTGTGTGCGTATGTTAAACAGAGTTGGAGAGCCAACAACTCAAGGTCATAGTTAATGCTTTTTTCCCTCTGGTGATCTCCCAGTGGATCAGGTACAGATGATCCCAGTCATATTTCATGTGTCACACACTTAAAAAGGGGAAAGTAGTTGTTCATCAGCATGCATGGCAGCTGCTGCCAGTCTACAAAACAACTTGTGTAAGCAGTAGCAAACAACAGCATCAAAGATCCTGCTATCATAATAGGCATCAATGACAGTTTCCTTTGGGACAGTTCACCAAAAATGAACATTCTATTATCATTCACTCACCCTCATGTCATTCCAAACTTTAATGACTTTCTTTCTTCTGTGCAACATACAAAGATATTTTAAAGAAGGTAATTTATATACCATTATATAATTTAGTAATAGTTGACATGCATGCTTTTTATTTTTAGATTTTCTGTTTTCATCTTAATGTTAGTAATTTTATGTGCCTCTGACATTTTTTATTTCGTTTTTTTATATTTTTATTTACAGTAGCTTTATTTTATTTTAATTTCAGCTTTAGTCATTTTAGAACTTCAACTTAAACATTATATCAGTTAGTTGGCAAGGCAACATTTCTAATTTTTCAAGTTAAATTGTACTTTATTACAGCTTTTTACCTATAATACTATTTTTTTACAGGAAAAATTACTGTTAACAAAAAATTACTTGAACAAAACCAAACTGGTTGCAACTATTGTTGTAAACACAATGGATGTCAGTGGGGTTCAAAACAACAACAGTGGACCCCATTGACTGTGATTGTATGGACAAATAGAAACATTATTGAGAATAACATATTTTGTCTTTCACAGAAGAAAGTAAGTCATACATGGAATGACATGAGGATGGGTAAATGATAGGGATGCACCGATACCACTTTTTCCAGTACTCACCCGATACCGATACTTTTATTTTTGGTACTTGCCGATACCGAGTACCGATACCAATATTTTATTGCATTTGTAAATTTTTTTAATATTGGGTACAGAAACCAAAAGAGTATGTATAATGTTAGTTGGTTAACTTCATTTATCAAATAGATACAGTCAAACCAAAATTTATTCAGACACCTTCAACATTTCTCACATTATCACAGTTTATTCGCTATAGTTTAGAAAATGGTAATAAAATATAACAAGAACTCAGAGTTAAACTGAGTCAGAACAAATTCAGCTTGATAATGTCACATAACTTTGATAGAAAGGTATGTAATAGATTACAATCAACCAAAAAATATTCAGACAGCTGTTAGTATGACAGTATTTACACAACTATCAATACTTAGTCAGGCAACCCTTAGCCTTAATGACAGCATATAGTCTCCTGGGCATGCTGTCAACCAGGTTCATGCAAACCTGAACTTCAATTTTTTCCCAAACTCGGTCTGAATAATTTTTGGACCCAAATTTGTATCAATTTTACCGGTAGTCCACTGTATGAAGAATTTTTGCGTATGATTTGTCACAGTTTACTTTATTTTGCCATCCTCACTTACATAAATGAACTATACTATCCTGCACCCACTAGTAAAACAATATCAAAAATTATATCTGGTCTCTGAATCATTTTTGGTTTCACTGTATATCCTTCGGTTATTTTCACACTTAATTATGCCCATTAAAATGTATTTTACAAGTTTTTGTTGAAATAGAAGTCGCGTTTTTTTTTTTCATCTGAAACGTGCTGTGATTTATATTCCAAAGCCACTCATATAATGCAGTAACACTCAAGCAAGCAAAACACGCGCAACGCGTGCGTGTATTTGTACTGATGCAGAATAGTACGCATTTCACACAAGCTGCTAGACTCACTTTCGCCAGAAAGTCGTGTATGCCTAAGGTTAAAAATAAATTATGTTTATAGTGAATGCCCCTATAAATGGTCTTATTTTTACAATTTTGAGTTTTGATCCAAATGATGCGTGTGCTAAGTGAGTGAACATCAAAGATCACACAACAGAATTGCGCGCACGTGGTGTTTCATTGTCTGAATATGGCACTTAACACATGCTGTGTGGTATAGATGTTTGGTATCGGGGCATTTTAACGAGTACGAGTACAGGAGCTCAGTATCGGTATCGGTGCATCCCTAGTAAATGATGATTTTGCACTGTCCCTTTAACTTTGGAAGAGTGATCACATTTCAGCTCTGTTGAACTTATATCTTCAATATAAGAAATATCTTCAATACTAGAGGATCTTTGTGGTTCTTCTGATCATTCAGAGTTCCAGAGTTCACTACAGGGTTGAGAGAAGTTAACACTGAGACAGTTTATGGCCATTAAATAAACACAGGACAAGATGAAGAGAGGGAGATGGGCAGACTGGAGAAAGAGAACAGGAGAAAGCGGAAGCAACATTTAAAGTGCAAAAGGAATAGGTAATAACTTTAAATTCCTATCAAGGGAATAGGATGTAACGATCGGAGCAGATCCACCATTCCCTGCAGGAACCCTCCTCTCTTCACGTTAACATGCCTTCCCACCCACTCAACGAGCACACTTGCCTCCCTCCGTGAGGGGCGATGACGTCAGGCCCAGTATTTCACAGCCAGACACGGGCGATGACACAGGCAATTTGGCCTGTGAGTTCTCTCCAGCCTCGGACATGGTGTTACGATTACACGCTTCACTGCGGCTCCAACATGCCAAGGAAGGAGGGGGTGCTTTTAAACTAACCTTTATAGAGTACAGCTCTGTCGATCTCTCTCTCCTCATAAAAAAACAGGGTGGCTGATAGATGAGGCGAAACCCGGTCAGGTCAGCTGGAATGCCAGAGTGATGCCCACAATACCTTCCAAAGACAATTCAACATCACTTCCTGTTTACAAAACCACAAAGTATGCTGGCTCTGTGTTGGTCTTTGAGTTTGATCACGTAAGGTGGATGACAATAAATGAAACGGACTATTTTTTACTGCCAGTTTAAGTTTCATGGGTTCAGTGGGTGAAAAGCATGACGGTTTGTTATCAGAGAACAATGCGGTTTGGGTCCTGTGCTCTATACCCACCATTCTGAGAGGACGAAGAAGGGATAAACCATAGTTGTAATGAAGACTGTTGACCAGTCGATATAAAATACTATAATTACATGTGTGATATAGCAAACTATCCAGGACCATACGAGTCTTATTTTGCTTTTGAACAAAAGCCTTTGCTTTTGACCTAAAACCTTTTGCTTGATCTGTGTCATAAATGAACTCTCGCTGTCCTTCTGACACTCAACCAGTCTTTGCTATCATAAACAGATTTTAATTTGTCAGTAGCTTCTCTACATTTACATAGAACCAAATAATCCATTAGCAATCGAATTTATGGCTCAATCAGACTGAAAAGACTTCAGGTAAACTTCCAATCAATCTGATTAAGTTCGGGTGAAATTGCTCGATCAGATTGGAAGGGTGGTACACCTGAAATAATCAGATCAATAAGGAAAAAAATAAGCATGTAAATGATTGAATCCAACTATTTACTTGATCTGATTTACAAGTGCAGTGCTGTAATGCAAATGTTTACATATGTTTTACGTCTTACGATCATGCATATGTTTATTTACGTCTTGAGTCTTACGAGCTGATCAGTGGAGAAAAAAGCTCTTCTGACATATGTCAGCTTTCTTTTTAAATGTGTCATCAAGGCAAAAACAACAATTATACTCACAGTAGCTTCAGTGACATTATCGCGGTGGCTTTCTCCAGAACTTTTAAAATCTGAAATCAGATTGGATTCATCTGGATTGATGAAAATAGGTGTAAACATACCTAGTCAGTGTTTTACCCCATATCAAAGTCTTTCATGTTTTCTCCCACTGTATTTTATCTCAATCATTGATTGATTGTTACACATAAATTGTGATTGAAGTAAATTTAACACAATTTAATAGTTAACGTTAGCAGTTCTCTCATACAGACATAAAAAAGGGTCCACACGTCTGAGAACACTAGTGGAAATGCTTCTATTTTGTTTTGTTCTAAATTTCATTACAACTTATATTACCAACATAGAAATTTGAAATATCTGAAATTCTTAGCATTTTACCTTAGAACTTAGCAGCATGAACATCTTTTGTATTAAGGAGTTCAAACAATCATTGTCACTTTATTTTATTTTTGACAAAAAACTAGTGCAGAATTTGAAACATTTCTTAATCCTTTAACATTTTAACTTACTGTTTAACAGTCTGTTTGTTTCTATGTTTAAATGGGACCAAAAACAGACATTTTCAGTGTGGCCATAGACTTTTGGTATCCATTGTGTCTCCTAGTATTTTATAAAACCGAATTAAAAAACACGTTCATTTATGAGATAATAATATATTACCTTATTATTCATCTTTACTATGTTTTCATTACATATTTCCATCTCACTCTTTTCCAACTACATCCGGACTCATCCTCTTGGTGTTGTGCCTTTTTTCTGCTCGCATATGGATCTTTTAGCACCGGTCAGTCAAATTCCCTGGAGATGGAAGAGGTACTAGTCAACTAGTGTTAGACGCGTCTAATTTTCCTCACTTCTCTCTCTCTTGCTCCTACTCATCACTCTGGGATAGAGGATTAATGTGTTAATGTACATTAGCTCCTGGGCCAGATGGTTTCTTTCATCACCTTTTCCTTTGCTTGCTCTCTCTCGCTCTCTGGTTCTTTCTCCCTCCAATCTGCTTGTGGTGAGAAAGGAAAACAGATTCAAGGTGCGTTAACACCTGACCATGAATCTTCATCTTGTGAAAGACAGCGTGGGTAGCTCTGTTGTTAGAGTTACTCTCACTTCTTCTTAGATCCTTGAGGAGGTATCATTAAATGTCAGCTCTTTTGCACCCAATTAAACAGGAATAAGATAACTGCCCTGACTAATAAGTTTATAGCCTGAAATGAATACAAAGCCTTTTTATAACGAAAATAAATACTTTGGTGAGATAAAAGCCCTCTTGATCATGGTTTTAGAGTACTTGTGTGAGACTGTGAATCAGAGTGTTTGAAACTGGACTTGCTTCATGAACCAAGCAAACTTGTGAGTGCTCTCACCTGGTTTCCCACTGAAGTTTGAGTAATCGCTAAAAATCCCAAGGTGCTTCTCGAGAAATCAAACTGTCTCATCCTGGCCAGATTTGCTTATTGTCTTTTATCAAGTGTGGCCTCCTAATTATGTCCATATAAATGGATTGGCTACATCACTGGTCTCCTCTCTAGTCCAGGGGGGATGCTGCATGTTGGTTATGGTTGAAGATTTTCCCTCACTCTCTGAAAAGCTCTGTGTAATTGTAAAGCAGGGATATCCAGAATGGGGTTTGTCAGGGAACTGCAGGGGGTTCTTGAGTTAAAAGCTAATAATTAATTAAATCATTAAAATGTCAAATTAAAATAAATAATTTTCAAATGAAAACAATAAAAATAAAAAAGTAAAAAAAGATAAACATGATACGACCATTCAT
>NW_015650696.1:237730-238215 GCF_001515625.1 Sinocyclocheilus rhinocerous | reverse complement strand
TATATATATATATATATATATATATATAATAGAATTCTCGACTGTTTGAGCTACAGGAAAGTCTTTTTATTCAGCAAGGATGCATTAAATTGATCAAAAGTGACAGTAAAGACATTTATATTGCTACAAAAATTTATTTAAAAAATGCTGTTCTTTTGAATTTTCTGTTCATTGAAGAATCATGAAAAAAATGTTTCCACAAAAATATTAAGCAGTACAATTATTTTCCACATTGATAATAAAAAAACAATTCTTCAGTGGCAAATCATCATATTGAAGATTTTCCCTCACTCTCTGAAAAGCTCTGTGTAATTGTAAAGCAGGGATATCCAGAATGGGGTTTGTCAGGGAACTGCAGGGGGTTCTTGAGTTAAAAGCTAATAATTAATTAAATCATTAAAATGTCAAATTAAAATAAATAATTTTCAAATGAAAACAATAAAAATAAAAAAGTAAAAAAAGATAAACATGATACGACCATTCAT
>NW_015650696.1:221138-237720 GCF_001515625.1 Sinocyclocheilus rhinocerous | reverse complement strand
TATATATATATATATATATATATATATAATAGAATTCTCGACTGTTTGAGCTACAGGAAAGTCTTTTTATTCAGCAAGGATGCATTAAATTGATCAAAAGTGACAGTAAAGACATTTATATTGCTACAAAAATTTATTTAAAAAATGCTGTTCTTTTGAATTTTCTGTTCATTGAAGAATCATGAAAAAAATGTTTCCACAAAAATATTAAGCAGTACAATTATTTTCCACATTGATAATAAAAAAACAATTCTTCAGTGGCAAATCATCATATTAGAATGATTTCTGAAGGATCATGTAACACTGAAGACTGGAGTAATGACTGCTGAAAATTCAGCTTTGCCATCACAGGAAATATATAAAATACAAAAAAAATAAAAATTAAATATAGAAAAATAGAAAATGGTTATTTGAATTGTATTAATATTTCACAATATTACTGTTTTTACTGTATTTTTTATCCAATAAGTCTCTTGTTTAACATAAGAGACTTCTTTCAAAAACATTCAAAAATTTCACAGCTCCCAAAAATGTTGAAAGGGATGCTTGTAGGTTAAGCAACCATCAGAGAATCATGAATATTTTAGGTAAAATGGGTTTGACCGACAAAGGAGGAATACATTATTAAGAATGGGAGTTATTATTTGTGATTTCACTGCTGGAAAGCAGGTTGAGTAATAGATAAGTATGTTCAAGTGCTGTGAGGTGTTCTGCTCTAAGTGAACGCGTGCTTCTGTCTTTCCAAAAAATACCAAGAGAGGAATATTTCCAAACCTGCATTGGAGGAAGCATCTTTTGCTGATGTGATATATGAGGCACTTTCTCCCTGTCCATTCCAGCCCTGTAGGAGGCAGTTTCATCCCTCTCTGCGGGGGAGCTCAGATTTATGAAGCTGAAACTGTACGCCTGTATATATGCTTTTCAGCCTGTGCTCCCTCTCTATCAACATTAATGTAGTTTATATAAGGAAGCAAATCATATTTATATCTTGAAGCAGTTCATTCAGCGTGGACACATTGGGCGGGTGTCCAAGTACAGGCGGGCTGCTGTTTACAGGCTTTATCTGTATTTCTCAATGGCTTACTGCGAGATTTCTGTATTTGTGTACCAACTGGGTGCCTCATTTGAACTCCGAATGCTGGCAGTATGGGATGGAAAAGCTGGCCAGGGAACTTGATCATTACAAGCAGCTCTGATCACCCAAACTCTCTCTCTCTCTCTCTCTCTCTCCTGCAGTGCATCTGTTTCTGACTGCATGCTTCTTTTGCAGCGCTCACCCTCCTGTTGTTTAGTCATAAAAGAATATAATATCTTTAGCATGCCCCCGGGGGGCTACTACCTCTCAAGGCTGCCGGTCAAGGATGTGTCCAACTGCATCTGTAAACAGACGCCCGGCTGAGCACACGTTCTTGGTCTGTCAGTGTAAACACACCGGCACTGAACGTACTCGCAGAGTAATGAGAGCAGTACATAATCCTACACACATGAGAACAATCAAAAAATGTGTTTCTAACTAGCCGGCCCCCACCTTTTCCCGCCCGTTTTCTTGTTCTGTCCGTCGCTGTTGCCCAAAGCTGTATATGAAATCCATCACTCCATGGCCATACTGTAACGCTTTGATTCTCAAAACATCCATTCGCCAGTGTATGGTGGTACTCAATTCTGAACATGAAACCCATGGATAACAGGGTCCATCTGTAACATATTTGTGTGTGTGTGTGTGTGTGGGAGTGATTGTGAGCGCAATGTAAAGACATTGTTCTAAACCGAATAAATCAAAAGGGTTGCAATGCATTGCAACATCTAGAAGAAATTTTTGATGTTCTGATGCAATGTGGGTGTATGTGTGTGAGCAAGTATGTGAGATTTCTGTCTACGAGTGTGTCTTTTTGACCTGTTCACTACCCCTGCTGTGTGCGCATGGTATCCTCCCTCCATTTATCACCATGCGGTCCCTTGTGGAAATGAGAGGCAGGGAGCAGCTCCCTCGGTGCAGGAGAGATAAACGGCAGAGTCTGTTCAGGCAGACAGCTTCCCCTTCTGACATATGGACCAGAGGCAGGGGCCCCAGAGCCAGAATGGACAACCATGTCCTGCGTGGACCAAGCATCCACCTCTCAATTATTAGAAATGAATTCTTTTGGAAAACAAAGAAAACTTGTGTAAACTTGAGTCGGGCACCCTTGAACACAGTTAATTAATTTTAAATGATGGTGCAAACAATATTTGCATACTTAAGTACATATTTGTCATTTTTATTTTATTTATCTAAGTGCAAAGTTTGTTTGCACTAAGTGCAAATAGCCCACCTTGTTGGCAGAAGCTATTTACACTAACTCGCGTAGGCGTAGGCGGTAAAGCACATAGCAGTTTTGCTGAACTTGTTCTTCTCCATTTTAACATCACATATTAGATTCGAAAGGCATTTATTTTTAATAAAATGAGTGAAATTATCGAAAAGTGTAAAATAAAGTGCTTCACTGGTGTTTATGGGTTAGGGGTAGAAGTAGGGAGGGCTTTATTGTCCCAATAAGGCGGCATCCATTTAATAATTTTAATAAAAATTATAATTTACACTCAATACATTATTATTGCATACTGTTTTAGAATGTACTACAATACTGAGGTGCAAATATATGCCACTTGCACTAGGTAGTATAAATAGAATCTAACTAATATTATTGCAATGAAAATACTGCTATTTTTACATTGTGTAAATAGAATATATCGCTATTTGCATTTAGTGTAAAAAGCATATACTGCTATTTTCACTTAATGTAAATCCATTGCTAAATAGCATCTATCACTATTTGCGCTATTAGCATCTATCGTGCAAATAGCCACTGCCTTTATTTACGGTTATAGTATTTATGAATATTTTTAATTGGCTTTTATTTTATATTTCACATTTCATTTTAATTTTAGGAGTTTTATTATGTGTTTTGTCATTGTTACTAGTTTTTAATAATTCTAGTTAGAATTATTTCCAGTTCTAGTAATTTTAGTAATTTTAGCTTATTTGATCAGTAAGTTGCCACGGTAACATTTCTAATTTTATAAGTTTTAGGTTTAAGTTTTACATCTAAAATGAATATATTATCAAAACATTTTTAATAGTTTTAGTTTTAGTGAACAATAACAACACTGATATTTGCATACTCCAAATACGCTACTCAAAATAACGAACTAACTAAATAAATAAATAGAATACTACTGTAAAATGCATGTATTTGTTTATTACGGAGCTATTAATAAACAAACAAATATATGCATATTACAATAGTATATTTTTTTGGTAAATTTGGAGTATTTATTTATTTATTTAATTTTAAATAAAAATACATTATATGGCTCCTAAGGCATATTAATGGCTAATATTTGTTTATTTTCCATTTTACTCTGTTAGCAGTTGTCACAAAAAATGTATTTTTGGCCTGCTTAGATTTTCTCTTCCACAAATCTGCATTAGTGTCTCAGAACTTCATCACTGATCATCCCTTGACCCATTTTTTAAACATTATGTTCCCTTGTTTTTCTTCCTCCATATCAACATTCAATTTAGTCCTGCCTCATTTTTGCTGTCATACTATGCTACTCATCTTCAGACCTCCCCTGCATCTGCACCTGAGTGATCTGTCAATGTTTCTTCACTGTGACGGTCTCCAAGTCTCTGCATCCCACCTCTCCGCTGTCCCTCCCCCACACACTCTGTTTGTTCCTTTGTCCTGAGTTACTGCTCATTTGATCACTCCTCTAGCCCTCCTTTCGCTCTTGTTAATCTCATACAGGAAGAGAAGGCAAAAGGCTTCAAGGTCATGACAGTAACCTCCATGTTTTTCCCAGCTTTAGGTAATGGAGAGAATCGTATACAGGTGTGAAGTGAAGCCCAGTCTCTTTCACTCATCTGCCTTGACTCTTTTAAAAAAGACATCAAGCAGGTCTATCTGAAGATTACTGGGAGCAGATGCCACAATACTTGATCTCTAATACTTGAACTTTGACCTCTTGGACCAGCCTCACATAGCAAAATTGGCTTCACCATTATTTTTTATTTCTGAGTATCTGTCTAACCAATGGAAGTTATTTGGGAAACCTACAGTACTAAAGTCACACTGACTGTAGTGGCCAAAATTACACACCTCACCTTTAAAAGTCCCATAAAAGAACAAATAATGACTGAATGAGAAGGTTTTAGAGAGAAACACCCCCTTGGAATAGTAAGGCGCCATGATCTGACAGATCTGGCTGCATATTCTTCTACACTGCAGGCTGCTAATGATCTCTACAGTAGATGTTGAGCACTAAGACTCTGGGGTGGTTACTGATGGTCACAGACCTGTCCGAGAGCCTGGGGAACACATATTACTGATGATAGTCCCCTTGCACCAGAAAGGCTCCAGACCACTTATGGGAGTCTGGAGAATCCAGCATTCAGATTGTGCTCAATGAGTATGGCAGAAATCATGACGTTTGGCAAGTCCAGTACTGACGCCGACTGTCAGAAAGTGAAATGAGGTTCACACACAGTCATTTATTTCACATGTTCCGAGATCATACTGTAAGTACTCACAAACACACAACTTTTGAAAACTAATTATACTCCTAGCTGTTTCACTAGTGTTTCCTTTATTCCTCAGATTTCAGTATAATTTTAGCACGTTTATAACTCAGAATGTGAGTAAATCTGCTGAAGGGTGGCAATTTTCTGCCACACTTCAGCAGATTTACTCACATTCTGAGTTATGCAGCTGATGGTCGATTGTAGTGTAATTGTTTTAGAAAGGAAATTAAATGTCAAACATGAAATGTGTTAGTGCAGTTTTACTAGCCTGCACTTTTAATAGATGAATCTAATGGGCAAAAATCCCATTTTACATACCATATCCAGGCGGTGTTCCTGTTGAGAGGGGGAAAATGTTGGCCAAGTGAAATGTACAAGACCTTGTGATTGTTTTCTTTTGTGACACACTGATCTCCTCCATTTAGTCTCATGTGATACTGTTTATAGTCATCATTCAAAGTGAAAAAGGGAATTTGATGCTCACCACAAGCATATTTTGTCACAGATATGGTTTTGGCAGGCATGGGTTAACTTAAGCACTGTATGTGCACTGATTTATGGGAAACAGAAAGCGATGATGCCTTTCTCATATTCATGCACACACAATGCCCTGCACTGGCCTGCTTTTATGTGCCACAGTGGGCAACTGTTGACCAGCTGTTTGAGGAAGCTGCAGTTGTGTCTAGCACTCACCAGCATCCCTCTACCACAGAGACACCTGTAGATGCATCATGCATCAGATATTTGCACACACAGTAGAGGACGGGAAGTGTGTAGAGGCGGGGAGTATAAAGATGGCAGCTCTGTAATTCATGTGTGCCGGTCCTTATTGATCATTAGTGCTTTGGAACTTCAGTTGATTTGTGAATGGCCTTGTGCTCATGGGAACCTCATACAATAAGGATCTCACAGAAGGGGACTTCAACAAGAGAAATGGAGATTTATGTGTCCTGTCTGCTAGTTGGAGAACATGATTAACCAAAATCCCTTCAACCTTTGCCAGTCTCTCAGTCCCTCTCTTTACCATTGTTTCAATTTTCAGTGTTTTATAGGCATGACATACAATGCTACATAGAGTAATAGCATATTCAAAACATAGTATTGAGTGTAATAATAGTTACAAAGAAAGAAAACAGACAAATAATGTTAAGGACAGTATAAATAATATACAATGTCAAAAATAGGAAATGTTATAATAATTATAAATATTTTTTATGTAAATAGTGAGTAATATACTGTATTGTAAAATAAGTACTCTATATGTATTGGCAAAGTATTTTGAGTGTGATAATACATATAAATATTATGACAGTAAAATAATATTAATTTGAACAATAATCAATGTTATAGTAAATTATAGCTAATCTAAAAAGTGAGTAATCGAAAATCAAAATATGATTTATGCCATGAACGTATGTTTGTTTAATTTATATATCTTATATTAATTTATCATTTATATCTTATCTCAGAGTTATCATTGTAACTGTAAAGCTTTTGAATGGCATGCTCTTTGAAATGATTTCCCTGCTGATTTATTATCTCCACAAACTTTATCTATTTCAGTTCTAGATGTTGTTGTCTGCCGGTCTGGTGTAGTCCTGCCACCATCACCTGCTGAATCCTGCTCTCTGTCATCCCCAGCCCCCACCGACTGCACCACAGGTTGAGTCACACCAGATGTGGAGCCTTGCAGTTAGGATAGGAAGACTAATTGTTTTTCACTGCTACAATCTCACTGGGTTTTTTCACATTCATAAATGTATTTAACATTAGGTTTTAGTCTTCTTTTTCAGACATCCCAGGCCACAGCCGAGTCTAGTGAGCAGAGTAGAGCTGAGAGAGGAATGACTTACTCATTGAAGTACATGGAACATTTTCTGCTGCCAGCATAAACCATTGTAGTGGAGCAGTTCCATAACCATGATAGATAGTCCATGTGTGTGCGTGTGTTGGGTTTGTACAGGTTTGTACCTGTTTGTTTGTGAATATGGTGTCCATGTACAAATACAAACACAATCTGGGCCTGGCTGAATGTGCATCTGTGACCATTTCAGACAATTTGTGCAGAAGGGTGTGTAGCTCCGTGAACGTGTGTATGTGTGCACCGGTCTCTCGGCCCAGGCCATAACGGTGATGGATGGTCCGTGTGTGTGGAGGCCGTTATTATTTGTTATGTGAGCGGGTGTGTGTGACAGCCGTTGCGGGCCGTACACCTGCTGTGCGAGCTGAGAGGCCGAGCGGGAAGAACAGCTGTACGCATTGATTTAGCAGCTCACTCCAGTCTGCAGGAACAAATCAAGCAACAGCTAATAAAACCTGCCTTTATGATCGCAGCCCAACTGCCCCCAAAACAACTGGCTACATCATGTGTTTCTCTAACACCCGCTATTGCTCAAAATTAAACCTTGGACTAAGGTGTCACTTCTGGCCTCAGCAGGTTTTAACGTCTGAGCTAACGAGTATTTGAAGTTGATGTTAAACCAAAGGCAGATTTTTTTTTTTGCTAAGCTGTCTTTTTCTTCACTTCTTGGGGAAAAGTGTAACTGTGTGTTGTGAATACAGGGTATTAATGTATATACTTTACCTACAGTAGGGCTGTCAAATGATTAATAAAAATTACAATTACATGACATGCTGATTATTGACATTAATAGCATATCTCTCTATTTGCTGAGAAGAGTTTCCAAATGAAGATTCAATTCAGTTCAAATATGGCATTGTTACATATTGAATTTTTAAACTGGGGTCCAGAGAAAAATTTAAGAGGCAAAAAAGATTTTACAAAATTAATTTTAGTGCTGTCAAAGTTAACACATTAACTTAATACATTAATGAAATATGTTGAATAATTTCCTTTACTAAAATGACAATATAAAACTCAAATATATATATTTTTTTACATTTCTTTTTCATGTCATATTTAATATTTTTCTCACATACTACAAATTGGTTTATATATAAAAAAATATAGACTTTTTAGGAAGGCGTTATTATATCTGTGGGTCTCTGGCATTAAAAGGTTTGAAAACCTTTGAAATACGGCAAGCATTACAAAAATATACTGTATTGTTTAATTTCTTTATCACTGAACATAAGCCTTTCACCGGCCAGTCGACAGCCGTATATTTTACAGTTGAGTTAGTCAGTGTGTCCAACACGTTCTTGCACAAAGTTTGTAAATGTTTGGTCTTTGTAGCCATAGACATCTTTGGCTTTTGCATTGTGTCTCGCACCATGAGCGCCGCGGTTTTAAGATGCAGTGTCAAATTAAAAACAGTTCAAAGTGTCTCAAGACCTCTTCATTATGTTCCATTCAGTCAAAAGAAGTCCAGCTGTTTAGTGTGTGAACGGCTCCGTACTTTCTGCTGTCAGCTCTCAGTGACTGTGGTTTGGCAAAGCAAGTGTCCTACAGGTCAACATAATTAAATGTTTTTAATGAAAATATTTGGCATTTTTCAGTTATATATTTTATTTATTATTATTTATAATTGTACTAAATTAAAGTGTTAGATTCCTAATTTCATTGTTTTGCTGTTCAGACGGTTCATTTGCTGGTGTCAACTCAAGAGTGTTAGCGTTCCTGAAGGAGATTAGCTTTTTGATGCTGGACTGCTGTCTGGCCTGTGTTAGGCAGTGTCCCATAACAGTGGCCCCATTGTTAGTACCGGGAGCTATGGTGTGTAGACAGACAGAGAAAGGGGGACCAGCCGAATACCAGGAGATTGGACATGGCTCCTGTTTCAGAGAAATCGACATCTGACACACACACAAACACAAACTAGAATGACACATACAAAATATATGGCTAACAGCATGTGGAGTCCCCAAAAATACCACAGCCTTAGCCTCAAAATGATGGCTGTTAATGAACTCAAATATATGATTTAATATCTTTTACAGCAAAAATTCCTTTCCAAATATTTTGAGGTCAATTCACCAAAGCCATCCACGCACATAAACACAACCACACATGTACAAACACTTCTGCAGCCATTTGCTCCTCTGTCCGCACAGTATCTACAGCCTGGTGACAACTGGCTCATGGAGTGCTGGTGTGATGTTGACATAGCAGGAGAAACGGGCACCTGTTAAATGGCTGGGGTGCTACACTGTCAGAAGAACTGGAATTTTTGACGCATGGGGTGCTACACTGTAATAACAACCGCAATATTAAGCAGGCTGGGCGAGATGTTGTGATTGCCACTGGAACATTGTTAAAGAAATCGCATGTTAAGCCAGGATGGGCCCCTGGTGCTGTGGTGTGAACGTGTGGACTGGCCGTGGCTTATTGTGCTCGACCAGTGGCTTGTTAGTAATTCTGTTGGTTGTTGGATGTCAGGGTGATATTTAGGATATATAAAATGATATGTTGAAGTATACTCTTAGGTGATCAGATTAAATGAAAACCAGGCACATTTCTAGTTCAGGAGTAAATATATTGTAGAATATTCAATATTGTCATATATGAAATAAAAAGTGGAATAGTTTTTATGTATTTTGACTGTAAATAATGAACACAAAAATATGAACTGCAAAACTCTTCATACAGTGCTTGTCAATGATGTTTTCAAAACAAAAGTGTGAATTAAGATGTTATAATATAATTAGTATATGTAATTATTATATAATTATAATATATTACAATATAATTTTAATATAAATTGTATCTACCACATTATTTATCTTTTATATGCATTAAAAAAAGACCAGTTTTGGTTTCTGACCTCTGTTCACCCTTTAGAACTCTTCATATCTTTGCTCTGTTTTTGTTACATATTGTTACATAAATTTTAAACAGACTTTATTTCTATGTATTTCAACTATATTTAAATAAATGAACTATATTTTAAATTGAAAATGAGTTTTAAAGACAATAAAAAGCCAAATACTATACATACTTAGAAGGAATACTACATTAATGACTGTAATGTAATGTAACAAGCCTTTTAAATCCCCTCCAACATTTGAGGTGGCAGTTATAAAATGTGAATGAAGAATTTGGGTAAAACTACTGTACAGTGCTGAGGGATTGACTCTGACAATTCAGTCTCACACACAGCTGCCTATCTGTTTCAGGAGTCCCACAGGAATGTTAGGAACCGATATGCTAAAATAATCATCCGTCCTGTGTGTGTGTTAGAGAGGATTGTGTGAATGTATGTATATATTTTTTAGAGGATATAGGCTACAGTAAAAGCATTGGCACATGTGCATTCCTGTGTGTATGGGATCACGCTCAATGTGTGTTTATGTGTTGGCTTGCTATTCTCATGTTTTTTCCATGGACAGATCTGGAAGGAGAGCCTAACATGTCAAGAAGACCTACAGCTGCAGCATTTCATCACATTTTTATTACAGGTGCATATAAAAATTACTAGCCACTGTTAAAGCAACAGACCCGGACATGATCAGAGCTACTACTCACAGGCCTCTCTGCATGATACCGGGACCTCTCCAATAATGCACTTTATATTATTTCTTACTCTGCTGTGAACAGGTTCCTGCACCACGGAAAAGGTATTTTAGGAAAGGATAAATTGTCATGTCATACAATAAGCAACTGTAGTTCGTGGTTCTTCAGTTTTTTTGTGATGACATGGCTATGTTGTGTGTCATAAAACAAAGTGACCATATGATTATATAAATGTTATACATTCATTATGCATTGCCTCACAAGCCAGTTATTTTTATTTTGTTTTTCCATTACATGTCCATTGATCGTAGTTCAACTATTTAGCTAACTTTAGTGCAATCAAATCACTGTATTATTGTTAATATGTAAATATCAGTTCAGGTAAAGGTATTAGTGCTAATTAGGGCACAGAGCTATAACTCAAACTCTTATTTGGCAACTCCATTAAAGGAATAAATATTTGAATTATAATAGGCATTTCTGCACTTAAAATAAATGATAACAAACTAATTCAGCAGTGAACAGCATTTCTTGTGGCAACTCGATGTATTTGCACAGTAATATAAAAGTCAGGACCTGGGGGCCGATTCATACTCGTGCCCAGGGCTCCTTAGGGGTAGCTCTTAAATTATATGAAAGGGAAAGGGCTGCCAGACAGAAAATTAAGGAGGAAAAAACTTTTCAAGTTGAAATATTCACTGGACACAACTTCTGGGCCCCAGACGTCCCTTTACAGCTCTCAGTCCCTTGCTCTCAGAATGAGTTTCCACCCCATTTTTCCTACATCAAGGAACTGTCTGCACCCCAGTCCTCCTTACCCCCGCAGCCCTCTCGATAGTTTAATTATTGTACAGCAATGTCAGCGGATCCATTTTAGGTCTCCGATTTACTGCAGGCTTCTCACTGATGTATTGAGCCCCAGTCACATGTATGAAGGTCTGGCCTGTCAGCATCCAATGAACACTCGGGGATCCGGTGGGGGGCTCTTAAGTCAATTGCCATTTGTGAAAGCCATCATCCTGCTTTACGCCTGTGACCTTCACATGTCCAAATACTGTAAATATCCCAGTGGCCTTTGCAGAAAGCACACAGGCCACTCACCACTCACCCCAGAGTAGTGTCCTCTTGGTGTTTGAATATTATTAAACCCTGAAAGGAGGCCACATGTCTGTAATTGTGGCCTTGTGTGATTTTTCACACCTTCACCTGTTGAGTTAGATTGATTTGACTGGCAGTCAACTGAGGTAGATCAAGAGTGTGAAATAAATGTTTCCTCTGCGTATTCTCTTTTTAAAATGTGATACTGCATGTATTACAATGGATGTGATACCAAAAGCACTGGACTCTGTTAAAGCCATTAGCGTCTCTCTTTCTGTCTTCTGTAGATAGGCAGTGTAACAGCAGCAGTGGGGAAAGTCATGGCTTTAGATTACATGAGTTGCTGTGGTCCTGAGCAAGAACGGCAATTTAAAGAGCTCTGTGAGGGCAGGGCCCTGAGAGCGCTTCATCAGGGCCCTGTTTCTAGAGAGCCAGAGGAAGTGGACATGACTACCCTGTTGAAGCTTTACAAATGTGAGTCTATATATGTGCAATTCTTTAGCTTATTTTGTCACCCTCACATGTTCTGTTTCTGTGCCGTCTTGTCTTTTCCCATGTAAGCCTTTCAATAAGAAATAAAAGATTCTTCATAATTAAATGTAAGCAAATTTGTGACATTCAGCATTCCCCTTCTTCCATTAATAGCATTTCCACCACCAAATTATATGTAACTCTGAAATCTTATAATAATGTTTTCTCAAGTTGCTGATAATATAATTTGTAATTAATATTCAATTATAAAAATTAAAAATAGGAACATTTTCACTAATAATTTCAGATTTCAACTGTATAAAACTGTTTAAAACTGATTCATGTGTTAAACTTTTATAATGTATATATATATAGTTGGCAAGTGCTACTGCATGTCACATAATACACTGTTTTAAACCAGTATTTTGCTTCTTCTTTTATCGTTATTATTCATGCATGTTTTTTTTTTGTTTTTTTTTAAATGTGTGGTCATTCTAGAATACTCTCATTATCCAGCAGACACACATGTAGATCTCCACAGCATACTTTAACATATATGGTAGTTATATGGGAGACTGTGTGTGTGGCATGTCCTACACGTGTTCAAACATTTGCAGAGGAGGGTAAAATTTTGTATTCATGACAGCCAGGTTCCTGTCATTATTCATATCACTCCACAGCCTTTAGTGTCCATGCATATGTCTAGGGGTGAAGGCATCTCTCACCAGCACATCTGGCCAGCAGGAGAAGCCTACTAAAGTCCATTCTACACACACATGCATGACCAGACAGAATGTTTTGAAAACATACTATTAATTCATTACGTATTTAAAGAATGTCACATATTACTCAGGACAGAGGTTAAGTGCCTATTTGCCATACAAATCTAATGGTTTGAATGTGTTTTGACCTATGAAATTTCACCAGGCCTAGATAGGAGAAAGTGCTTCTGAGGAGTTGTTTTTGTGAATGACTGTAACATATTACCATTAGACTATCTACTGCACATATGTGCAATTTTAATAAGTTGTAAATAGATCATAATTAGAGGAAAAAGTCCCTTTTGTTTCACCATGTAATGGGTTTAAACTCTTTTGACCTATGACCTCTGAAGCATGGGCTCACTTCAGGCTGTTTTTGGATACTGAGACTGACAGAAATCATGTAAATCATTTAAAGCTGATGAAAGATGTGTGCTTTTGCCACTGAAGGTTTTGGAATGTTCTTAGATTTCTTACAAATTAAGAGGAAGAAATCCAACATTAAACAAGATCACACAAGCAAAAGTGTTATTCCGAATATCAGCTCAGGTGTGATTCAGAACAAGCGTCACAGGTACAGCACTGCCAACCGTGCTGATATTCTGATCAGTTTCAAACAAAGCCCAAGCAAAATCAACTGTTGCACATCTCAGAGCAACACACTAGTAGAGTTTTGTTACTAAATGAATTAGTGTTTTTGAACAAACTGGTTTAGCGACCAATTCAATGACTCACTCATAAAGACAGTTACTAGTTTCACTCCTGAATGAATCAGAATTTTTAACGAATCGACTGACTGGATGATTCCATGACACGAACAATCACCAGATTACAGTAGGTCACTTCTCAGACATTCCACGACCTGACAAGTGCCGATTCAGCATACTATTTAACAGTCTGAATCGATATGCATGATCCGAACAGACTTTGAGTACACTTAGCAGGTGAATTTGAAAATGCAGATTTGGCAAGCAAGCTGCTGTTGAAAAGTGGGTGGGGGGACAGCAGGGGTTGGGTACTAGTGTTTGGATTGAATAAGTAAGGTCACATATCAAATCACTTTGAGCTGTATATTGACATACCATGCTGCTGACAATTCTTCAGTTTCCCTTTTTGAGCAGAATGATGATGCTTAGTGCTCAATCTCAATCTCAGTCTCCTTTAATCTGAGACGTAGAGATTTTTAGTGTCAACTATGCACCGTGTTTTTGAACATTGTCTCCCTTGCCATCATCCCCTCCTACTTACAGTCCACCTTCACTATATTTAGCCTCATGTACCCTGCACTACCACCCTGGGCGCAAGCACCCCACTGACATTCAGATTTATCTGTCTTTGTCAGCCTGTCAGGCTCCTGTGCTTGCAGACATCCATGGGTGTAAGACAAACTTTCTGATAAACTGTGAACAATGTTGTTACACATTAATGATTGCTGCTGCAGAAAGATGATGGATGAGCATCCAACCCCTCAACCTCTCATCCTTATTTTATTATCCATTAAAAGGTGTCATAATGAGGAATCACATTGTCCTTGATTATTTAAGAAAGAAGGTCAAAATGTTTTGGTATGGAAATTTTACTAACATTATAAGTGTACCTAAAATAATAATAGCCTACATGTTCAAAAGTTTGGGTAACATTTTTTAATGTTTTGGAAAGTCTCTTATGCTCACAAAGGATGCATTTATTGGATAAAAATACAGTAAAACAATAATATTTTGAAATATGACTATTTCAAATGTCTATTTTAATATATTGAAAATTTGAAAACAAAACAAATTTTAAATGTTAAATTTTTTAATTTAAAACGGCTTAATGATGGATTTGGTTCTTACAAACACGCAGCTTTTCACTTCAGAAGATGTTAAATAATGGAGTCGTTTGGATTACTGTTACATTTTAACAGTTGTTTAAACACTTTCACTGCAGTGGATCCACTGGTGAGCAGGTGATGTAATGCTAAATTATTCCAAATCTGTTCTGATGAAGAAACAAACTCATCTGCATCTTAGATGGCTAGAGGCTGAGTACATTTTCAGCAATTTTTTTATTTTTGGGTGAACTATTCCTTTAAACAATCTGTATATTGGTTCTGATGGGCCACTGTCTGCTACTAACTACAGAAATGGCAGTGACAGAATAAGAGTTCAGTAGAAAAGATCCAGCAGTGGAGTTTACAGTGAAAAGAAAAGGGAATGAAAAGAGAGACAGCAAGTACAAAGTTACAAAGAAAGCAGCCTGGGCAATAACTCACACACACTGATGTGTGAACAGCAGTGTTGGGCAAGTTACTTCCAAAATGTAATACATTATATTGCGTTACAGCAAAAAGTAATATACTACTGTAATATTATTACTTTTGTAATGCGTTACTCCCAACACTGATTGGGAAATCAGCATATTTAATGATATAGTGTGTAATTATGACATGAAAGGTTTAGATCTATTTTTATGACCATGAAACCACTGAAAGCTGTTAATGTGTGTATCAATGAGCACAAGAAACTTTTTTAGTGTAAATGTGCATTTAACAGAAGTAGTGTTTGCTGTTTAATGTGTTGCTGTTTTGTGCATGTGCAATAATTTTTAGAAAAATGGTTGTTCATGGTTAACGGGCAATGTCTGATGTTGTTGTTTAAAGCAGAGGTTTAATGTGTGTGCATGCATGATGGGAGTGTGCATGTATGATTATGTACTGAGTCCTGAGGTGGTTTGTTTTCCCAGCTGTTAGGAGGCAAAGCCCAGTCCCATGTGACCTGTGTTTCTCCAGCTGTTCTCAGATCAGCCGCCTCAGCCGGGACCGGAGCAGGACTCGATAAAAGGCCGTCTCTCACATGACTCAGTTTGTTTCTCTCATATTTAAACTCACATTCTCTTCACTTTGTGTCACAGGATCTGATGGTTTGCACTAAGACTTCCCAAAGGAAGAAAAGGTTTTGATCTATATACACAATTTTTATGGAATTTTTCCACCTTTCTTTATTTTATTTTTTATCCCACTAGCCACAACCTATTAGCACATAGTTTTAATGATCTTTATTTGTTGCTGAATTGTTTCTCATACATACACAATAGATTATTGTCATTTCTTTTTTTCTACAAATAAATAAATAAATACATACATACATACATATATACATACATAAACTACAGTTTCCCCAGGAGCCGTAATGCAGAACATGTAATGTTCTTCTTGCAAGACAAACACTTTACCACAATGTTTAATTGACACTGGAATTTAATCAGTGGTGGATAAAGTACTTGAAATCCACACTTAAGTAAAAGTATAGATATCTTACTAGAAAATGACTTTGGTAGAAGTTAAAGGCACCGTTTAGAATATTGCTTGAGTAAAAGTTTTAAAGTATGTGATATTTATTGTACTTAAGTATGAAAAGTATTTTTTTATATTAAACCTACTTAAGTACTGAAAGTAAAAGTACAAGTAAATTAAAAAAGGGGCAAATAAATATAAAAAATTGTTCTGTACACAGTTTGAGCAGCAAGATTTACACTTACATTTAATCATTTTGCAGACGCTTTTATCCAGAGCGACTTGGGGCGACAATTGGGGAATACATAAAGCGGCAAACAGACACAGGAAGTGCTCGTAATACCAAGTTTCAGGTATTGTTCAAATAAGTACAAGCTAGAAAGGGAAGGAATAAATAAAGAGAAAGACGAATAAATAAAGAGAAAGAAGATTGTGTTGTTTTAACTCTTTCTTCCATTTTGTATCTTTGGGTTAGCATAAGAGCCACTTCATCTGGTACGAAGACTCTTTCATTCCAATATAAGAAAACAGTTTTTGCAAATAAGGAATCTGCATCTGAAGTGGCATTTAGATTCATTTACACACTGTTTAATGCAGTTCAGAGGGGACAAGGATGCATTTACCCAGCAGTTATTACAAATCATAAATAATGTTTTGTTTTAAACATAAAATGTTGAATACTGATATTTGAAAAGATTTAAAACATGAAAAGATACTTGAAATGTGAAATTAAAGCTGGCAGTAGGTGGCAGCAAGTCACTGTTAATGAGCGGGTCATTGAGATTAAATCGATTAATTCAGGAATTAATCGAATCTGTTTTAAAGGGGTCATATGATGCAATTTCAATTTTTCCTTTCTCTTTGGAGTGTTACAAGCTCTTGGTGCATAAAGAAGATCTGTAAAGTTGCAAAGACTAAAGTCTCAAATCCAAAGAGATATTCTTTATAAAAGTTAAGAGTCAGCCACACCTACCTAAAACGGCTCGTTCTAACACGCCCCACAT